>NW_028301577.1:26302500-26595000 GCF_042242905.1 Orbicella faveolata | reverse complement strand
TGCTTTTAGACCGGCTAATGAAGACCTCCGCCCCTTCTGGCACGTTCAGTAGTGATGCACGTGTTACTGTAAGCTTTTACAAGCAAAAGCGCACACGACCCAAGGCTCCGGGAAATAAAATAACAAGTACGAGAGACCGTGTTTCCTTGCACATCCAAACACGCAGGACTGAGCTGATAACACGATGCGCAATGTAGAAAATTCACCAAAACCAAGAGTTAATAACGATAGAATCACAGAATGCATTTTGACGGAGTTCTTTATATATCGGCAAGGATTAAAAAATCTTTGGTTCTTACACACTTCAGCCGGGAAGCACGTATTTTCTTGTGTCATCTTAACAAATTGTTCCAGTTAAACTGTCAAATACACAAGTATCTCTCTGTCACCCGTAAATCCAAGTCTTCCATGCACAACAGCCAAGTTGTCCAACACTAACAAATCACCCTTTTGCCACTTGAAACCAACTGCGCATGCCCAAGCCGCTGCCCGCAAGTGTTGCAGCACTTCCGGTTCGATCTCACTTCCGTCGCCATAGAGAGTATTGCGAGGCATTTTTTCATCCGGGATATCAGTGCTGATAAATCTTGGCTTGGCCTTTTCGTGCGTGTTATTGTGATTATACGCCTGGTTGAACCAAATTCTTTCTCCCGTTACCAGGTGACGAATGAACACTGGTTTAATTTTCCACAAGTGTAGATCCCCGCTGGCGTCCCATCTGAAGTTATAACCTTGTTGCTTCGCTCGTGTTTCTGCTTCCTAGTAACGCAAGGAACAGATCTGTGAGTCACTGATGGGGAACAAGTGACTTCTTGGCAGTTAATGGGTTTTGATTATTTTCACCCAATCAAAAACCGAGCGCGACGCATGACGTGATGACGCAACACAAGCTAGTGAGTTGGGAACAAATGGGTCTAAAAATTAGAAATGATTGTAGTAGCCATGACTTAAGTTTGAACTGACTGCAAAGAAGCTTGAAAACAATTCAGTGGCAGTTTCAACGGCATTTGAGTCCGTGGCTTCCATACATGCATGTTTTCACATGCGAAAGAAAGAACGAAAAAATCCCGTTGTTGAGAATTAAGTATTATGCGACTCTCGATCGATAATGTCTTAAGCCGAACTGGCTATATACGCCGGGATAACCGAGAGACCACCCAAGTGTATAAATGGACACTCGCGGGTTAAGTTTAGAATTGTAAATTTCAACTGTCAACCAAGCAATGACGCGTTTTATAATTCACAGCTGAGATCTGAGAACTTCAAAATTTTCCTGCCTGGCGGAGTTATTCGAAAGGAGAATGACGCCATCCACCGGATAAATCACTATCCAGCGGATAGGGTGGCTTTGTTAACACGTACCCACTGGATAGCGATTTATCCGGCGGATAGCGTTATCCAGCCTTCCAACAAGTGGGGCCTGGTATTTTGCTGCTAAACGGGCTGAACTTTTAACTGATACTGGAAAAAACCGCCGAAAATGTAATTGATTACACCTGTACCGAGATTCCCAGGTGCTTGGGTAACCTTACGACTGGCGCAGCACACTGGTACAGACCTATTACTCCTACTCCACTACACCTACTGTACCACTACTAAACAATTAGATGTATAGGAGCTTGAGATTTCTATCGTGTGATAGTTGACGAGGGCGCGCATAGAAATACAGAGCGAATAATCTAATTGTTTTAGTATATAACTATTAGTCGTTCAAAGCTTTTTCTAAATCCTCTTTACAGACATCTCGAAAACGCGAAGAAGCAACCAGTTGGTTAACAAGCGCACACTCCTAGGCTACTCAATACTACAACAGATTAGACAGTGAGTAGCGTAGCCAATCAGCGAACGGCATTCGTCATAGAACGCTAGTAGATTTATACTATTAAATACTCATTAGTAGAATTTTACCAGTATACTAATGCGAATGCTGTAATCTGATTGGCTGAGCTACTCGTATACTATCAGCCTTTAGAGTGTAGTGGCCGAAGGTCGTCTACGAAATGGCGGCGTTTTTTTCGTTTAAACAAAGTTTGGAAGGAACATTTTGATGCAAATGGTGAATGAATTCCTAAGAAGACTAAAGGAAAAATATTAATGGGTTCTTGACTTTAAAAATCTTGAACTTTTGAAAAAATATGATGGCGCGCACACAACGTCACTCTAAATGACAATTCAATCCGAGCGATCTTTCTAAGGCACAAAGTTTAATAATACGTCGAGAAGTAATTGGAAACCGTCCTTTGGAGTAAATTTCGGTTAGAATTCTACTAAAACGATTAAATTATTCGCTCTCGATTTCTATGAGGCCTAGTTGATTCGGCCTTCGGCCTCATCAGCTATCGCACCGTAGAAATCTCGAGCTCATAATCTAATTGTTAATTATTCCTAATACAGTACCCTTCTCTTCTCAGTTCTGAACACGTGCTGCCAGTTCAGGTATTCTCTGTGAGATTTGTCAGGCAAGTAACGCACATATTGCAGTTCTTTTTCTTCAAGTTTTCGTACAACTTCAGGATCCATTTTGGACAGGATGTCGCTGTTTTTAGCCAATGGAGTTTCGCCTCCACAACCGTCACCTGGTTCTTTCAGGCAGAAAAAGAAAACCTAATGAAGAAAAGTTTGTATGAGTGAGAAAAATGTCAGGGAGGGGTGGGACAGCTTGAACTGAGCCATATGACATTACATTCATATGCCACTAGCTTCTTTCGCAGCGATATCACCATTTTTGTCGCTATATCAATCCTTCTTTCATTCAAAATAACGCCAAAAACCTAGCGGTTCACTTGCAATATCTAGATGAGAAATATAACAGCCAGCGTTTTGAAGAAAGGTTGTTAAATAGGAAATTTTTGTTTTCTCCGAGACACTTTAATAAAATGAGGTGTGAGAACAAACGAGAACAAAGTCGGTCATCAACCCAATATTATGGACCGCTAAGTCTTAGAACTGAGGACAATAATAATTGTGGTTTATTTAGTTAATTCCTTAAAAAAAAAAATGTGTGTTTGAGCTAACCTTGGAAGGAAAAACATCATTATAGGCCATTTCATTGTGTAGTTCTACTGTATAACAGTTTGCTTCATTGCTCGCAGTATAGGTCCCAGTATTTTGGTCAACTTGGGTACGAGGGGCCGTGCCTCCTTCATAAGTTAATGACTTCTTCCGCGTTGCTTTAGCAATGATTGAAAAGTCCTCTGCTGTTTTAGCTGGAAGGCCACGGAATAATATCGCGGGATTAGACGAAAAATGTTCCTTTAAGTAATCCATACATTTTTCAGTCAGCTCCGCAAGAGAGGACTGGTTCCTATTATTTACTCGCACACCGAGTGGAAATGAATCTCTTGGCTCTGCTAGGAACTCTGGGAAACCACCGCCCGAGGAGCCTGGAAGAAACTGCCTGTCTCTTAACCTCGACTTGAATTTCGTCACCAGCTCCCCTCTGGGTATTGGTTCAAAAATGACGCCTGTTGTGGTACTCAGAATTCGGATTGGTGTTCTGAGTGGGCCAGACGAGAGTCTCCAAAACGTCTTGAGAACACGACTTTTCATGGCCACCAGTGGAAGCTATTAAAAATGTTATATGGTAATAAATGAAGTCAGTAGTAATAAATGTATACTAGTTTCTAGTAATACAACGCTTTCGAGTCACTTGTATCTTCTCGGTATACACACGAGCCTTAACGACGAGTGGGATATTCCATGGTATATCACTCAAAAGCGTTGCATAACTATTTTATATCATGCCATGGAAAATAC
Organism: Orbicella faveolata; assembly: GCF_042242905.1. Lineage (NCBI taxonomy): Eukaryota > Metazoa > Cnidaria > Anthozoa > Scleractinia > Merulinidae > Orbicella > Orbicella faveolata. Next base: position 26,591,244 of record NW_028301577.1, on the reverse strand, counting down.
AGTGGCCAACAATGTCATTGCGACATACGCGCGGCGCATGATGGGAAGTTTGGGTGTAATATTAACTTCTTACTAAACGAACGCGAGGGCCGTACAAGGGAATATTGGCCCGAGGACGTAGCAGCACAAAAACGACCAAGGGCCAATATTCCCCTGTACGGCTCGAGCTAGCAAGGTTAGTAAGTAGTTTATTATATGGCATTCGGGCTATGCTTGTTTTGAATTTGCCGGAAATCGAAAACAAAAAATACACAGCTATGGAAACGGTCCGCATGGCGAAATCCCAACCAAGAAAGAACCAATCAGAACGCTCGGATTTACCTCAAGACTACCTTGCCGTATAATAACGTCGAATATTCAACGGCTTTCTTGTATTCTGATTGGCTGCATTTTCGATGGCACGTATGTGATGAAGCGATTCTCGTTAATTCTGCAAGCGAAGGATATTTTGTTACGGAAGAATAAGTGGATAATTATTGCAACGCAGTTACAGCTTTATTTTCCGTTGTTCTACTAATACTAGCTTCGTTTACGCTCGAAGCCCTCGCACCTGCCTTGTACCTGTTCTTTTAATCACCTCTCCATTTCTTCTAAGGGCCCGGACGCACTGGGCGAATTTTTGTTTACTTTGCGAAAAATTCTGTCATCAATTCCCTGAGACAAGTGCGTCCGGTGATTTTTAGATCTACCAAATTTTGTCAAGGCTTACCAAACTTCAAAGACGCCTTCGTCCTGCCTCGGAGCAGGATAAATTTTGGTCAGGCGTGAAATCTGACAGATTTGTCAATTTACACGCCATGATTTGAAGGAAAATGTCAATCAAGAAAATTTGATCTCTATTTTTAGTCGGAGTATTTCAGTCCGAAGCCCGCCAAAATTAAATTTATATTTGCGCGGCAATCAAACGTTAAACGTGGAAGATTCGTACCTCGGTATGCTCCATGACGATCCGTTCGCACAGTACAACTATTACGGTTCCCAAGTCTACGTTAACGTTCCAGCTGCATCTCCAGGACCAAGCTCTGGTCAATTTGTACATCCGTATGTTCACCCGAGTGAGCCGAGTACAAGTACAAGTACAAATTTCACGACTACATGTAATCAAATTGAAAGCAGCCAAGCTGAGGATTCTATAGCAGACGAGAGCAGAAAAAGGGGCAAAGGTCCAAAGAAACAAGCGGCAAAGTATGGTGTTAATTTCCATGTGATTGACACTTGTGGTTAACAAATATTTTACTGTGATTCAGTGCGCCCACGCTTGACAAATTAAAAATTTGGCAGAGACAAATTTTGTCGAGATTTTTGGAAAGGCCAAACAAATTTTGTCAGTCCAGTGCGTCCGGACCCTAACTTTCAACTAACAGCAATATTAGATTAGCGCTAATTCGTGTTCTAATTGTACCCTTCGCCGAGTTCTTCAAGGCTTCCAAGCCTGGCTCTACTTCTAAGTAATTAGTTCTTCTCGTCACTGGCCAGTGAAGATAACTAATGCGTTCTAAATTATACCTAAGTTTTGCTGAGTCGCCTACTATGATCTCCACTGGCGTTACTTCCTAAAATTCTCACCTGATGTCAGCTGATATAAACTATGCGTAATTAGATAAAGTAACTTCCTGGACAAGGTTCCATAGAAAGAGAAATATTGTTAAGTAAAGTAGAGCTGATCTTCCGGCAGGAAATTAAAGTACCAGCGACCAAAGATCCCGGGTGCAGTCTGGGCTACTTCCCGCAGCAACGAGTCAATCAAGGACCATAAAGACCCAGTTACACATGGTACAAAACTGGGTATGAAAGGTTGGAGAGAGAGGCAGGAGGAGGATGGGCGCGGTGGAACACAATGATCTTCACGTGCATAGGATTTCCGACTGGCATTGCTAAAGTACCCAGGTATCTAGCGCCATGCATTTCTTGAACATGACACCTAAATGCCAAAACTTCAAACATGCAGTTTCCAGGCTAAGTCAGGAGAGTAAGCTCACAAAGCCGGCACGTAGTCACTACTGTGCTTAGATTAGATAGATATTAATTTAATAATCATCCCTCCGCTTGTTCATCTAGGGCCAAATTAAAATTGCCCATAGAATGTGAAGGCACGAGATGGCGCATCATTTTGGTTTCGTATCATCTTTGACGGAATCAACTTGGCTAACGGCGCTCACCTGAGAATCAGGCCTAAGCGGAGGGGAGAGGTGAGCCCCTTAAGTTTTCCTTTCCTTCATTTTCCCTCCTCTCCTAACTTACATTCGAAAAGCCTGATACTCAGGCTTCTGACGCGAAAATCGTAGAACATTCATGTTGCGTGACTCGGTGTATGAATACATCAAAAGCACATAGATAGATATTCGATTACTTCTATTATTATCATAAGATGCTTGGTTGGTTTCCTTTATAATTCTCAGTACGAAGAAAGGGTGCCTCAAATTTCTATTCAGTCTAATCATTTTACTCTTATTCATTCTTTTCGTTCGGTCTCTACTCACGATCCTTTTTGAAAGCCCAAATCACAGCCCTCATACACTGGTTAGAAACGTGGCCGGTATAAATAAGCTCAACACACGCAATCGAATTTACAGACAATTAACATACTAGTTGATGTTCTAATATCGTCGTTTATGGCACCATATGTGTTTCATTTGATGTTCAATTGTAGGGAGCTTTAAAAATGATAGATCTCTGGTCCCATCGCTTGATATATTAAGTTAAGTTCTGATTCAATTTTTAGAGAGATGAACCACTGCGAAAATTTGGTTTTTGTTGCGTTAAATTGTTTCAGATTGTTTGCAACTTCAATGTTCTCCGGTTTGCGGGATTTATTCAAGAACACGATCACAATAACTCACCTGGTTCTTTTCCTGATTTTTCCTCCGCTTTATATCAGCCTGTCTTCAGTTCACAGCAGTTAAACTTAACTGTAACCCTATAAACCTCACCTTTGTGACTAGCCTGCGAGCAGGCTAACCATCGAGTCAGGCGCGCGAGCGGCGAAGAGCAAAGCGATCCGGCGGGAAGGAGTCTGGTGAAGAGGCGTGAAGAGGCGCGACTTCCTCGTCTCGCGACTACGCCGCGCGCGCTTGTGCCAGTTCGTGACACCCAGTGTACACAACAAAACTTTCGAAACAGGGGGCGGCGCAATAGTCATTTAAGCCCCGTGACAGCACTTTAGACCTTAGACCTTAGACAGCACTGGTCCCCGGAGGGGAGGGGTACCTCCGTAAATTTGGATAGGTGTGTGCCACGAAGGGTCTTAAACCCTGATCCTATTTAAGGATGAAGAACATGAAAAATGGCACCCTATTTAAGGCCCAAACCCGAAAAATGACATTCTGTTTAAGGCCCAAACCCGAAAAATGACACTCTATTGAAGGGAAAAACCAAAACTAAGAATAGCGTGGACGGCTCAAGTTTATTTCGTTTCTGTAACTTTGGACGGGTACGAATAGTTCAGTTTAAAAGATCATTTGTTTTTCGTTTAGCTGGGCATTTACGCACTGCAGTTTTAGCTGGATACAATTTAGGTACCCTATCTAAGGATCACATCAGGAACACAATGCCACCATGGGCAAAAGTCATACATCAGACATGTTCAAACGCCTGTGGAAACGCAGCGATTTTATCAATTGGGATAATTTTTCCGCTGAAGTAATCAGGGAAACTAGTAGATTTTATTAAAGGAAATAATGTGGGGTTAGTGGCTCTTAAAGAATCGAGAACCTAAAAAAACCGTACCCTATCCCTACCCATACGTACCTGTGTTGCCCATATATGGGAGTACCCCCCCGGGAGCACTGGCCGGATGTGACGGAGAAACTCGTACTCACAAAGATTAGCATGGCATTTGCAATTCACGCTACTATAAACGGACTTGTACTGGTTTTTGTGGCATTTGCCGCTTACGGAGAATTTACAACCTTCTCTATTGTCTCCGAAGATGGGGGGAAAACATTGAAAGTGGTACGCGTGGAAGAGAGCGTTTCGATTTCACCTATTTACTACGCAACAGCTCAGCTTACTGGCGATATTCAACAGACCGGGTAGGTATCGGTAAGGAACTGAAATAAATTTATGTCGTTTTTTTAAAAATAGGTTTTTTGTTTCGGCGTTTGGCTTAGCTACATAAACGTTCTCATTTTCTGACGATTTAAAGTGCTTTGCATTGGCATGACACGGAAACATTAGTTTCAGTTTTCATGTAACTTCTCTGAAAATAACTCAGTCTCATTTCAGTACATCGTGACCTCTGACACGATTACTGAAATATTGTTCCAGTTCCAAGTGTCACATGATAATCCTATGCTTTGTCATCCTGAATTGTTAAAAACATTTAGTAGTCAAACATAGACAGAAATCATACAAGGGTACTTTAAACGCAATTTTGTAGTAGTTTGAGTTATTTTTTGGCAGAATTTTTTTTTTCACTGCTATTTCCTCTTTTATAATCAGGAAAAAGACATCAACAATCCCAGTGTAGTGACACATTGCGAATTTATTACCCTAGTAACAGCATAATAAGTCTCGCTTCCATGTCTTTTTGACCTATTATAATCAGGATTTTGGTCACAATCATGGGGACGCTGGGATGGCTCTTTCCTTCCACCGCTGTTCCGGTTATACATGTATGTGCCAAGTGTTTCATCCATGCTCAAAGAGTTTTTCAGTCTGTGCACTTCGGGTTTTCCTCCTTCCATATTTCTAAATTCCGTTTTTCACGGAAATCCGAGGACCACAGGTTAGCATTAAACCATACCGTCGTTTACAAATTATTTTGGGGCTACTCGAGAAAGGTGAAATCGGTGATGTAAAAAATAGGCGTTTAGGATTATCCCAAACCAGAACGGACGCGATAACGCGGAACGTTTCGAGTATTAGCGGCCGACCGGTGAGGAAATCTGATCTATAGTTCTTCGACACGTCTCCCTTTCTCCCTTTACAAAAGACCCGAAAGCGACATCGGGGACGGAGTTGATCCGCACTACGAGGACTGGTGTGAGAGGCCCGATGGCCACATGGTTTTAGTGCGCCCGACCCTGGATAAAGCGGTCCAGGTTCGAACCCTGGCCGGAGACATTGCGTTGTGTCCTTAGGCAAACCACTTTACTCTCACAGTGCCTCTCTCCACCCCGGTGTATAAATGGGTACCGGCGAATTTAATGTTGCGGGGGGTAACCCTGCAATGGACTAGCATCCCATCCAGGGGGAAGAAGAAATACTCCTAGTCGCTTCATGCAACAAAAACCGGGATAATGTCCAGCCTTATGGGCCTCTTGGCTCGTATGCAGACTTTTCTTTACGAGAACTGGTACAATACGGGTGACTGTAGGTACAAAGGGTATCTGATCGTGGTGAGTACAAGTAAAGTACGCTCTCTGATAAGGGTAATGTTAACGCTTATAACTATACAGACTAGGGGAGGGCGAGTTCAAAGACTGGACTACTGGAGAACATAAGAATTGTGAAATTTATTTTTCACTTTTAGATGGGCGTTCTTCCAGGTAGCGACCAATCAAGAAATCGAAGACAAGTTCCAAGCAAGAGCCGCTGGAATGCTGGAGGGCTCAATGACAGCTCATTTGATTGACACGCAATGGCAGAACACGCTAGCTGACTACTGCGCGGAGGAGCCCGACTTCTGCTTTACGCTCGGTCAATTCCTGGGCGAGAATTTATCTTGGATGAGATATCAGATAAAAAATAATCCAGCGGATGTATACTGGCACCAGGTATGTGGAGTAAATTCAGGTGCAGCTTTTAAGTTGTAGGCGATATCAACCTCGTTCCCAGGGGTTACCTCTTCCAATCTCTCAGGAAAAAGCCCTGGGAAGAAGCTAAGTTTGAAGCGGTGTAACCAACGTGAATTTTTCGGTGTCCGGTTCACTAGAGAGTTGCAACGCAAAATTCAGTAAACGTAGTCCGTTATCCGTGCTGCAATACTCGGAGAAAATAAACGTTACTTTTATAACCCACGTTTGTAAACTGTCGATGTGTATTAACTGTCAGGCAGATAATATCATCAGGGTTTTGTCGTAAAGTAATACCAAATTGTCAGAACTACACTGGAGTCGGATATCTCGCAGCAAGCAGAGAGATTTGCTACACAGAGGTTGCTCGAGGAATCAATGGTTTAATGACACTGTAAACACATCAGTTCCAGTCTGTTGACTGAAGAAGTGGCAAATTTGTTGACTTTAAAATTACCCAGTTCAAGTTAGCGGCAGGTTCATGTAACTGATGTGACAAACAGAAGGCGAAATTCACGCTCCAATAAATAAACGTGAGTGAAGGAGGGTGTGTTCATTTATTTTTTGTTGTTGTTGTTTTTAAGGTTGAACTTGTTCTTGAGCAACTGGAGGGTTTGAAAGAAGGATACAGAAATAACAGAACAATGGCTAACAAAACTGTAATTCCTGATTTTGGATTCCTGTAAGTCGTTTCATCAGTGTAGTAGTGTATACACCGTTATTTGAAACAACTCTACTAACCATCTGTCCTGGCCTATCATCTGATTATGTTGGGTACTGATATGATTGATAGGTGGGTGGGTGAGTGGGTGGGTGGATGGGTGGGAAGCCCGACTGACGGACGGACGAAAGACAGACAGACTTGTTACAAAAAGCTTCGAGTTTGGCTCGTAATTGGAAGGAAACTCTAATACATTCTAATTTGAAATTCTGGGGTAGCTAGTTGAACTACAAATAACACCTGGTATGTGGATTTGTACATATGGGACCAAGTGGTTCAATTCTGTGTTGTGAAGTCTTATGAAACATTTTCCTTAAGTGACTTAAGTGTCATAAAATTAAATTCTTTCTGCATATAATTTCTTACCTAGCTTGATGCAGGTAGAAGGCGATTTGGATGGCTTAGAACAGGCTCTTGGCAGAAAAACTCCGTCGAAAATGTTTGGCTCGGGCTCATGCTCCGCTCTTTTAAAGCTGTTGCCTGGTAACAAGGATCTGCTGATATCACATGACACGTGGGGTCCTTACAACAGCATGCTGCGGTTATTCAAGTTTTACAACTTACCTTTTCATCTTCAGCCAGGCGCAGGTGTGAACTGCAACAACACATACCCAGTCGAACGTCCCGTAAGCGACCACCCAAAATGTCAAGGTGGTGGCTTACGAGAACTTACACCATATTGGGTCAAAATTTGCCTCATTAACACATGGTAACTGTATGCAGAGCACCTATGCTGATGCAATGTTTTGTTCACTTGAAAAGTCAATTTCGAGAAAAAAATCCAGTTTTTCCCATTGAGGAATTTCCGTCTCTTGCTACCCAGGAATAAAAAACACCTTATTATGTAAAAAAACACCTTATTATCCAATTTCCGCTCTATTATCTGTCGAGTGGTCGCTTACTTTTAGCTCTAAAAATGGTCGTGGTCACTTACGAGAGGTGATCGCAACCGGAGGTTCGACTGTAGTATGATACCATGTAATTCAGTATTCGAGCATGTAGCAAGTTGAACTATGTCTCTTTTTTGGACTGTTTTTAGGTTACAATCTGCCTACAATTGTACCAGGAGACAAGCAATGCTTTTCATCGTATCCAGGGCGTCTCTTGAGTGGGGATGACTTCTATATGATCAGCAGTGGACTGGTAACTCATGAAAATTTAAGACGAAATCCGATAGGAAATCGAGCAATTTCAGTTTTTAGTGGATAAAAACCTTGTACCAGAATAATTTTAGGTAGTTTTCAATCCTTTTTACATTTTCGTAGAGCTAAAGATATAAATAGTTGCCTGAAATAGCACCAAAAACAATTCCGATGAGAACTCGAGAAAGTAAATTTCAAAGTTCAACAGGTAAAATTTCATCATCAGTTTCATTTCACCAATACTTTCAAGTGGTTCATAGGAAGTTCAAAACTTGTTTTCAAACATTTGATGTTGTTAAAAATGATTCTTTTATAAAATGTTTAAAACAGTGGCACGGAAGTTTGCAATACGATGTAAATAATCTCGGTACAAACGTTTTGTCCACTTGTTACTCGAACTTCGGGTGGATTCGTTCTTAACAGGAGCCATAATCGGGGACCCCGATTATGGTTCCTGTTCTTAGTGCAGGACTAGAACCCTTTCTCTCCATTTTGCTCTTCAAATTTTCTAGTCTCTGTATTCTTTGTTCAACTTTATTAGCTCGCTCAAGAGACCACCATAGACAATGACAACCCGGCCTTATGGAAGTTCGTCCGACCTGTTGGAACAGTACTAGAATGGCTCAGAAATCTGGTGGCTAATCGGTTGGCGACGACAGCGCGGGAATGGGTCGAGATATTTTCTAAGTATAACAGTGGAACGTAAGTTTTGATTGTTTTGATTTGTTTCCCTCGAGAGCGATCGATGTCTGTTTTCTCTATACCTCCGGTATGTGGCTTAGAATTGTAGCACATGCCGTGATTGTTTATATTTTTGTTTTTGTTTTTCTTTATGCCTGCTGAAAATCCGCGTCCCAGCTACAACAATCAGGTAAGGACTTCATACAATTGATTTTACAAGGTTGGTTAAGTCAGTTAAAATAGCTATGCGATTTGATGCAAAGACGATAGGGCATTTGAACAACACGATCACATGGTATAAGATCTCCTATGTTGGACGGCAAATTGCGCACTGGGGGATGGGACTTCTTACAACAAAGCAACTCTTCTCCCTCAAGCTTAAAATTTCTTCGTTTTGGATTTCCCAGTGTGCAGTTTGCCATCCGGCATGGCAGATCTTAAACCATATGATCGTATTGTGCAAAGGGGCCTATATCATTGCTAGACTCGTGAATGGCTAATTTCCCTTCTGAGATGCTCCTGCAGGGAATCATGGTAGTTATATTCACCAACTACCATGATTCTCTGCAGGCGCGTCTCATAGGGCGAACTGGTTATTCCATGTTGGGTTTCATTTGGAAATAATCAGCCGGCCATGGCTTCCCGATTCGATCGCGCAACATCGGTTAGTAGCCGTGCGCAGGAGATTATCAGGGTAAGTGCCTTAATAATCTCTTGCCATGCGAGATTAAATTGACAGGAAATTCAGTCACAAAGCAAGGAATTTTTTATTGAGTGTCGTTAAACCAAAACCAAAGTAATCACTCTGGCCAGTTCCAATGGACAGAGATTATTCAGTGAACCTTACAAATCTCGAACAAAAGACATTTGCGCGCGCGAAGCGTAGAAAAACGTGTGTGTGCGAGTCAAGATTAGTTTTGTTAACTTTGGTTTTACTTCTGATCGGATGGCAAAGTGGCGCGACTTTTTTAAGCCAATCGCTCAACATGGTTATGCAAAACCAAAGCAAATGCGAATGACTTCCGAGACTCAATTGAAAACTGTTCCATTGCAATTTAATATGCTGTTTATAAATGAGAAAGATGTACTATGCGGTCAAATTTTCTAATACCGCGCAATCTCTTATTTCCAGTGGATGGTTGTGGATTACAATCTATTTACTCCAAATCAAATTCTCGTTCCTGGTACATTCTGGGTTCTTGAACAACTGCCAGGGACGGTAAAGATGTCCGACATGTCTGCACATCTTCAGAATGAGCGTTACTGGGCAAGCTACAACCTGCCGTTAGTTTCATTTGTTACTTACTCAGTCTGGAGCCCAGAGTTCTCCCGGTTCGGTCAGCGGTTGGGCAACCGCCTTTGACCGAGGCGGGAAGACTCTGGGCTCGAGATTGTTTCTTACTGTGTTCTTTTGTAGCTTTTTTCATATTGCCAATGAAAAATATATACAGAGGAATCACGATTTTTCGAACCTCCAAGGGAAACGAAAAATTAAGGGTTTGAGAAATCGGGATTCCACTGTAATGCAATGGATTTCAGCTCAGTTTCTGAGGCTCGTTAACAATTTCCCTAGCAGGTAGCCTCTTTCAGGCCTTCATGAACCTGTTATTTGATAAGAAACAATCGGTTGTCGTTAATCCAAAGTACCGACTTTGGAACAAAGTTGGGACTTGAAGTTTAAATGGACTCGAGTCACGCGATGTACATTCAAGGCAAAGTTAATGGTGCTAGTCATTTTTTCAGGCTAAAAGGTTGGTCTGTCCGTCAGTGTAATTAGGTACATACAATACACAACAGGATCTATCTGCAATTTTCTGGGCTCTTGTTCCTTCAAAATACCTCTGGAGATTTTAAACAAAAGTGATGTTCACTTTTACCATCCCCTTCCCACGCCCCCGCCCCCAGTCCTCCACCTCTCCACCTCTCTAGCTCCACTTCCAAGGCTCTAAAAAAGCGAGGTATAGTATTAATTTGTCGTCAATAACGAAATATAATAAGAAAATCTATTTATCTTGTTCTGTTGGCGCTTATTTCAGTTTACTTCCCCTTTTTTGGCAGATTTTTTCCTGAGATATACAACATGAGTGGCCAGCCCGAGAACGTGAAGAAATACGGTCCTTGGTTTGATTATCACCAGAATCCACGAGCTCAGATCTTCAAACGGGACCAGGGCAAAGTTAACGACCTAAATACTTTAATAAAGTTAATGAGGTTAGTATTCAGCTCTGTTACTGTCAATACGAGCACACGCCGCAAGATCCTAAGAGCTTACACAACTTCATGAGCTAGCGGTCTTGAATCCGTGAGGAAACCAATCTGGTTTAAGGGATTGGAGTGTTTTGGTGAAAGCGCTGCGCCTTCTACTGCTCTCTCAGTCTAAATCTATGACAGACAACTGTTTCAAATGTAAACTATTAACGATAGACTAATCTGTAGATAGAGGCAGCACTGAGATCTCATAAGCGGAAGCATTCGAGATCACAGACACGCTCCCGGGCACGTGGACACGCAAGCACGCACGTGAGACGAGGCAGCACGAACGATTGTGAAGCCTTTTCGTAGACCGATAAGTGGCAGAGTTCATTAGCTACGGAATTTTACAATCATCCACATACAAATGTTTCTGGTATTTCTTTGAGAGAATTTTCTTAAATGTCACTGAACTAAGAATCAAACTATTTCCTATGCAGATACAACGACTACAAACACGACCCTCTGTCCAAATGTTCCTGTACACCACCCTACAGTGCAGAGAACGCCATATCAGCTCGCTCAGATCTCAATCCTGCAAATGGCTCTTATCCTTTCAGTTTCTTGGGCCATCGGAACCATGGAGGAACGGACTGCAAAGTAGGCTTGAAATTCTGTCTTACAGAAAACAGAAACGTTTTTTTTACGGGTGCTATCCTAATGGTTAGCGCTCTACATTCTAGATCAAGAGGCTCGGGTTCAGGGACTCCCTTTCTCAGCTATCAGTGAATTTTTCAGCCGTCTCGACTATCGATACATTTTTCCTCTCAGATCTCATTTTTGTGTCATCAGGTTCCTTCCCAGCTGACAGTCAATGTTTTGACCAATTCTCGGCTGTCAATTGAACCAATCCAGACGCCTTTTAAAGGAACTACGTCACGGTTTGCGCGTCTTGAAAAGTTTAGCCTAAATTTTTGAAGTTCGTCGTTTGTAATCCGTGTCAATCTTCTCCATCCTAAGCCATCCTTGTTCCTTTATGGTTTATTATTATATGGCAAGCTCCGCGAGCGGGCAAGATGAATCAAATCCTACGCTGTGATTGGCTACCCGAGCGCGCAAGATGGGGCTATCTTGCCCGCTCGGGACTACCCGCCGTGTCCCGCAAGAAAAATTTCCCCGAAAGCCATATAATAAATCCTTTATTGACCAAGCTTGTTCGGTCAAGATGGCTGGATATTGGCCTCGTTCTTTTTTTGCGAGTTTATGGACCTCGACTCCGTCTCGGTCCATAAACTCGCAAAAAAAAGAACTTGGCCAATATCCAGCCATCTTGACCCCACACTTGGTCAATAACCCATATTTATTATCTCTTCGGCGATTTTCCATTTTAGCTTACTAAAATTTTCAGGTTTCCTTTAATTTAAGGTAATTCTGGCCACGGCAAATAGAACTCAAAACATTGTGACTACGCTCCTGTTCCCCCAATTATTTAAAAAAAAAAAAAACCTTGAAGATATTGAAGTCAGGTACAGTTTTCCAACTGTTTGCATTGCAACAGGATACTAATCAAAGACGTCTTCACCACAGGTCACCAGCTCTGACCTGTTCAACAGTGCGCTGTCATGTATTGCAGTCAGCGGTCCTACGCATGATCAGCAGCCGGTATTTAAGTGGAGTACATCAGGTTGGAAAAGGCCCATGGGACATCCGGATGCTTGGGACTTTGATCCTATATTGGTGCAATTTTCCCTAATATAATACAAAAAGAAGTTGTCTTCAATTCAAACAGAATGAATGAATGATTATTAAACGGCCACCCTCGAGAAAATTGATACTGGCCCCTCTTTAAAGGGGCTGGTCGCTTAATAGAGGTAAAAACAATAGAAAAACCCTCATCGGGACTTTGATTACTGGCCGCCTAATATTAAGAGTTGGCCGCTTAATAGGGGTTCGACTGTAGTTGCTATGGCCATTATGTAAAATTATGACCGGGTACCTTTGGTCACTTACGTGTAAGATGCTCCTGTTCTAAGGCACCAAGATTGGAGAGAGGAAAAATTGACACAACAAAATTATATAGAAAAAGTATACTTTACCACAAACATCTCAAGGTGAAATTACACGGTTATCAAAACATTTAAGAAGTACACACGGAAGTAGAAATAATTCATTGTGATTCATCATGATTTCTTTCAAATTATCCTCGTTTATGCATGTGTTGTAGCAATAATTCAAAGATAATATTAATATGATTTAAGCTGTAATTACAGTTATTGATTAGATACAGTAGAACTCTGATTGATATGACCCTAGAATAATATAACAGGTTTTTCAGAGTTCTCTGTACCACCAAGACACAACTATTATACCAGCCAGAACCAACATCTGGTCACAAAATAAGTTAATAATTATTTTCATCAATTAAACAATTATAATCAGACACCCAATAAACTTTGAATAACCATGGATTAAAACTGTTGTAACTCAAATGTTAAAAGTTCTTTCATATCCTAACTAAGGAAATTTAAAACCCTCTAACAAGATGCAACTAAAGGTTTGCTGAAACACTTCGGTAAAAACATTGCAGGGCATTTCCACAGTTACGGACGTTACATTCAGAGTCATTTTTGAAACTTTAATCTAGCACAGGCAAAGGATAGGAAGAGATTGTCCAATGTTACATTGCTGATCATGTTTGTGCCTGCTGACGCATTAATTGAGTTATAAAAGTTTTCCACTTGACTGGCCTATATTTTAAAATAGAGCAAAAAACACACCGTTACGGACGTTACATAAAAAACAACCACATGAGCCAGAGCACTGGTATTAATGGAAAATTCCTGTGAAGTGTCAGGGCTTATTGCATGAACTGCTCCAAATATTTGAAGTATAGTAGTTGTGTGAACCAAAAAGCTTAATTTAATTTAAACTGGCTTTCGCAATTATATAATGCTATGTGAACTTTAACGTTACGGATGTTACAGCCAATGTTACGGACGTTACACTGTGTGAATTATTATAAAATGCACACAATAAATCAGCTTTTTTGTATTGTTGGCCACAGTTTTTTGGACATATAGTTTAAAAAGGCTTGTATTTAACATTTTATAAATCAAACTGGTTGGTACTTTATGTTAAAGGCGTGAAATGTCCCAACACAGTATGAAGGACACTACATTCATTTTACATAATGTACTCAGCTTTGAGCATGCTCTTTGCAAACTATCTGAGCCCACAGACATATACTGGACTCCAGTGAATATAATTAATTCCTTCTCTAAAACACTGCTTTCTTTGAGAATTCACATATCCAAAAATGCGTTTAACTGTGGCAGAAAGGGTCCGAAATCACAGAAAAAAAATCAAAGAAAATGCAGAAAAGCATGCAGCACATAAAGAGAAAGACAGACTTAGGAAAAGGGAAAGTAGAAAGAAAGCTGTTGATCCAAGAAAAGCTGAACTTGAAAGAAAGAAGTGTAGGGAAAGAGTGCGATTGCACAGGCTTAAGAAAAAGTTGTCTGCCTCACATGTACAAGATCCTGGTGACACTCCTGTAAGCTATGCTTACAAAACTCCACAAGCACTGGGTAAAGCAGTACACAAAGTTTCACCATTACTACCAAATAGCCCAAGGAAACGAAAAGCTGTAATCGAAAAGATTGCAAAGTCACATGGACTTCCACTTTCAAGTGAACACCAGAAATCCACTGGCAACAAGTGCATTGCCAAGTCCACAGTAGACTGTGTTCAAGAATTTTACTATCGAGATTCCATTTCTCGACAAGCACCAGGGCGTAAAGACTATGTTATCATGAAAGAGAATGGGAAGAAGTTGAAACTACAAAAGAGGCACTTGCTGTGGTCACTGAAAGAGACTTTTGGACTGTTTCAGAAAGAGAACCCTCAGGTAAAGATTGGCTTCAGCAATTTCTGCTCTCTTAGACCAAAGAATGTTCTGCTGCAAGCATTCATGCCACGGCAGGTTTGTCTCTGCCAGTATCATGACAACGTGAAGTTGCTCTGCGAATGCCTCACAAAAGAAATCCAAAGTTTTCCTTCCTACTCTGCAGCATTTGTTGATAACTTTGTCTGCGATAGCAATAAAGAAGAATGCATGATGAGCAAATGTGGTTCATGTCCAGCCTGGCTTGATGCAGTCAAGGAAGATGCTGCTCTGGATGAAATTGTTCAGTGGCAACAATGGGAGAGAGTTTCTCATCAAGTTCAGTCCAAACAAGGCAAACCCAAACTGGTGAAGAAGATGGAGAAAGTCACCAAAGAGGAAACGGTTGAAGAAGCCTTGCATTCTCTTCAAAGTAAAATGCCTTCATTCTTGGAGCATGTTTTTGTAAAGAGGAAACAAGCAGAATTTTTTGAAAAACGCACAGCTCAAATGCAACCAGATGAAGCTGTTGTCCAAGTTGATTTTGCTGAAAATTATACCTGTCAGCATCAAGACGAAGTTCAAGCAGCGCATTGGAGTCAGCAACAGGTTACACTCTTTACTGTTGCAATTTGGACTAAAGATTCGGATGACAACACAAAGTGCAGTTCACATGTTATAGTCAGTGATGACCTCGACCATGACAAGAAATCAGTTACTGTTTTTATGGATATTGTGGTAAACAATTTTGTCAAGAAAAATTTTCCACAGGTTAAAGTTGTCGACATCTTTTCTGATGGGCCCACCTCCCAATTTAAAAACAGGTACATGGCTGGCTTCTACCATACTCTTCAGAGAAAGGGACTAAAAATAAAGTGGCACTTTTTTGCCACTTCCCATGGCAAAGGAGTGGTTGATGGCTTGGGAGGAACAGTAAAAAGGATGGTGTGGACTGCAGTGTCCACGAGGAAAGTGGCAAATGTGCAGGACGCAAAATCCTTTGCAAACGTTGCAGCACAATTCTGCAAATCAATCAACATTCAACTATGTCTTAAGAAGGATATTGATGAATTAGGCAGTGGTCTTGCACTGGACAAATGCTTTCAAAAAGCCACAGCTATCCCAGGAATTAGCAAGGTCCACTGCATAGCACCAGCAGAGAATGGTCAAGTACATTGTCTCCTTTATTCAAGTCAGCTATCTGTTCTTCATGAGATTGAACGATCAAATGATGCTGAAGAAACCTGTAGTGACTCAGTCAATGAAATAACCAGATCTGAAGTCAGTGACGGTTCCTGTAACAACAGTGGGGACAGTGAGGATGAAGAGAGTAGTGGCGATGGAGGTAGTGATGGTGATGTTGCTGATGATGAAGATGACACGCCATTGTGCACATATGCTACATTACCAGCTGACACACCTATGACTGATGAAGAGGAAATTATTATTCAGATACAGCAAGGCTTGCCTGACCACATCAGGGCAATTCTTAATGACCACTGCACTGAATTCCAAATTCCTCCATTCAGCAGTCTAATGGCAGGGCTAATTATTAGTGAAGCCATTGACTTTAAGGGTGATCCCTTAATTGACATAAGGGACTTGAAAGAGCTCGAAGGAAAAGCTGTAGAAGATGAATCAAAGTGGGTTACAAATTTTATTGTTGATGCATATCTACAGCTAGTCAAGGCTGAAAGTGCTCAAAAGGGTGTTAAAGTGGAAATTTTTCGATGGGAAGAATTTGAAAAGCTGGTGCAAAGGCAGACCCTGAAAGATCCTCTGACAGACAAAGATGACCTTTTCAAACAAGATGCAGTTTTCTTTCCCTGCAATGATACTGAGGGTGAACATTGGTTCCTTGGAGTGATGTTTCCTCAGGAAATGTGTATCATAGTGCTCGACAGCTTGCCAGGTCAGTTTGTTAAGCCAACTGTCTTAAAGCGAGTGGAAATGATGGTGTCACTTCTTTTGAAAGCTGACCGGTCGACTGATGTCAGCCAGTGGTCTTTCTATTCAAACAAGCCTGGTGAGATTCCAGAACAGAATAATACCTATGACTGTGGAATTTTCAGTTGCCTATATGCAAGATGTGTGGCTACAAGATCTGTGATGATCCCTAAAACTGAGGTTCTGGCATACAGGCAACAGATGATCCAAGAGTTGCACCAGAAAAGCCTTTGCCCAATTCCACCACCAACTATTCAACCAGGGGAATACTATGCAGTTGATTACGTCAAAACCTGTTATTTTGGGAGAGTAATGAAGAAAAGTGGCAGTTTTGTAGAATTCAAGTTCCTGCACAGAAATAGTGCCAGTACTTTCCATTGGCCTAGACAAGAGAAATAACTGTTTAACCAGAATACTAATTCCATTGATGTTAGGTGCAACAAGTTAATGTTTAAAAAGACAAATTGTCTTTGAGTGTAATGTTTGGGTTCTTGAGACTTTTTCAAATGTAAGCTTCAAGAATTGTAACGTCCGTAACAAAGTTTTGTTACCATTATTTGGAAAATTTTGCAGTTTTTCAGGGACTGCTTTTTACCAAAGTGTTTCTAAAGAATATTTAGCTTTGTGGCAGAAATATCTTTGAATTCTTTTAAATAGTTATTTTAAGAATGGAAAAAGATTGTGTAAACGTTACGGACATTACGTAACGTCTGTAACAAAATTTACTTTGTTAATAACTATTTTTAAAAAAAGTTCAGGGTGAAATTTATATTTTTTATGTATTAACTCCTTTGAGGTATTTCTTCTGATATAACTGTTTGTAGACACAAATCATTTCCAAGTTTTATATAGCAAGTTAAAAATTTGTCTCTCACCTATTGTTTATTATTAAAAAATAAACACTTACTTTGGAGACCCCCCCTGAATGTGTTGCTATCACAAGCAAACTAAAACTTATTTTTCTATGTACTATAACTTGTCAACAACATAGTACAGGGTATGATTTTAAGTCCAACCACTTTTTAAAAATCTGGATTTTTCACATTCTCACATGGAATTGCCCTGCAATATTTTTGTCTGATATGTTGACGTCAGATCAATACAATAGAACCAGACAGAAATACTTCTAGTTTTCATTGGTAATAAATATTCAAGTCAGATATAAAATCTGGGTAAAATGTCTGCTTTAAAGGAATTGTATGCATAAATTAAATAACTTAACAAGATCCACTTGCTAAAATTCATATGAAATAATATGAAGATGTTCAATATATAGTTCCATTTTGATGCTTTGTTTTTCCGTTCACTCCATTAACATGATTAAGTAGCTGTTCAGATTCTTTGCCATTTACTCCGTTAAGAAGTTCAGTTTCTTTGGAAATCACTCCATTTTGAGAAGTTTGAAGCTCTTGTAGGAGCTCTCTAAAATCAGTCACAAACCACGGAGCCTGCAATTTCACCTTTTCCCGGACAACATTTCCTCCAAAGCCAATAAAGGTGTCCTGGAAATTATAAAAGGCACATGAGCTTAATTTTTTTTCTTACTTACTCAGCGCTGTCATTAAGTTTTGAGTCACCTGTAGCCTTGTTCTCCTCATCCATAGCAAACTTGCTACTTTGTGGGTGAATTCTGCGATCTATAGGTAGGTGACTTGCTCATCAAACAAATTTTAAAATAATTCATTTAAACCTTTGACATTTGTTGACTTGGGGTAGCCTGTGGGGGACTTACAAAGGCCTGGCATTAGCTATACCACTTTAAAGTGCCACTATGATGAAATTATCGATATCCATTTCTTTACATTTTCGTACACATTAGGTCTTTCCTAGATATCTTGCCAAATTTCAATTTTTTATGAACATTAAAACTCATGGTTTTTGGACCTTAATTTCCGAGAATTTACGGCCGCCATTAATTTTCCTTGTTCCAAGTCTTGGTTGAAAATGTGAGAAAATGATGTCATTTTCTCACAAATACAGCACAGGATGAAATTATGATAACAATTAATGTAAAATATTGCACGAATATATGAGTCAAAGTTTTTGTTACTCTTTATGCGAATTGCTGTGCTAATTGTTATTATAATTTCAACCCAAGTGGTATTTTTGAGAAAATGACGTCATTTTCTCAAATTCTCAACCAAGACTTGGAACAAGGAAAATTAATGGCGGCCGTAAATTCTCGGAAATTAAGGTCCAAACAACATGAGTTCTAATGTTTGTAATAGACTGAAATTTGGCAAAAAAGCTAGGAAAGACCTATTGTGTGCAAAAATGCAAAAAAATGGGTATGGAGAATTTGATCATAGTGGCACTTTAAATTTAGCTCTGGAATTCATTGAGTTAATCGCACTAACTTGTCAGTGGCAAGATCAGGCTGCTACAGTTTACAAGACATCAGTAAATGACTCTAACCAGCAGAAGCTACTATAAAAAAAAAAGTATCAACAGGCAATACTCACTGCAGTGGGGTATGTCTCCAAGTCTGTAGCTCCATCTCCAATCATGACCAACCTAAAACAAGCGAAAAATCATACTTAATTCACTATTTCTCGGGGGGTATATCATGTTTATGGGCTTTTCAATTGGATAATATCCCAAGGCTTTTAGCCAGATGGGTATCCTGAAGACACCTACAATTTTTTGAGACAAGTGTTCCTTATTTCACATGCCACTTTAAACCCAAAAAAATCTGACTGCATTTTTAAAATATTGGACAAAAAATCATGAATATAAGGTGTAAAGGAAAAATTTCCCATCACTGTCCTGAGGGTCGGTTCAAAGACCAAAGGGTCAACTACATGAAGTGTTTTAGACCCTATACTGAGAGGGTGTGTGATGAGATCCTGGCTCAGGTCCAGCGATGGACTAGACCCCATCCATTGGGAGACTCTTTGAAAACAGAGTTGAGCACCTGCAGTGTCAATAAGCTTTCTGCATGGCTTCTCCAATTTTATGGGATTGATCATGATATAGAAAGACCTCTCCCTGGGTTTACAATAAATTTAATTCACTGGTCTCACCTTTTGTATCCATACTTTGCTTTCAAAAGCTTCACGACTCTTGTCTTTCCGCCAGAATCAGAAGTAGGCTCACTTTCATCAAAACCGGCAAAATGACCTGTTACATTAAAAATTTTAAAATGTTTTTTTAGGAAATGTATTGAGGAAGGAATTGAAATGATAAAAACATCAAAAAAAGTTAATAATTTTGATCCACCTGAGGTAACAAAACTTCATTTTTGAAAAAACAGTTAAATACAGTTTGGACAACCTGGACACAGAATAAATTCAAAGAAATGTCACAGAATGAACTTTGTGTAAAGCAGTACCTTCATCATCAAACAACAGCCTGTTTGCAAAGATGTTTTCATTGGGTATATTGAGTTGCTCTGCAGCACGTTCAATGATTCTTTTAAATCCACCTGATATAAGGTAAACTGCAGTGCCTTGTTCATGAAGCCTTTTTACTAGTTCCCTACAGTGGATCAATCGATCAATCAATCAATCAATTAATTAATCAAATGATCTTATCAATCAATCTGCATATAGTTATAATCAATCCTGACCAGTCAATCAATCAAAATTTAAAAATCAATGAATTGATCATTCCGTAAGTCATTCAGTCAATCAGTCAGTCAGTCAGTCAGTCCTAAAGTAAGATGCCTTCTCACTTAATTAAGATTCACTGGGTACCTGACATAACTGCTACAGTGTATGTGTAAAGAAAATTACACATTTAACCAAGTAATCAATTTTTTGGTGATAGTACAAAACAAATTAAAGAAAGAGTTACAATTCCATGTACATGTTACTAACACAAAAACATACAAAACTTGTTGTGCATTACAATACTATTAACAAAAATTAACTATAGTAAGTAATTGCAAATTTAAAATATATTTCCAATAAACAAGTCAGAACACAATGAAAGGGAGGGAAGATGTCATGACATCAGATGTCATGGCATGTCATCAGATCAGATCGTATGGCATCTGATGTCATCAGATGTCATACAAGTAGAGGAGCTCATGAGACAAAATAAATTAACTTATTTTATACTTACTGTAAATTTATACAATGACACAGAAACTGATGGCAGTCAAACTTGTCAAAAACTTACCTTATTCCTGGTGTGAGACGAAGAGGAGTCCTCTCTATAAAACTGTGAAGCTGAAAGAAATAGGTTTTTTAGATTATGATAATAATGAACAGAATTAAGTGTGTGAGTCAAAATAATACTAGATTGTTTCCACATTACGTCACAGAAGCCATATTGGTCTGCTAGAACAAAGAAACAGCTGCCATCTTGGTGCAACAAGCCAATCCTCCAGGAATTGAACTTTATTTTCATGCAAACATTTTCTTTTGTTTCAATAATCCAATATGGCAGCTTTTCACAAGAATGAAAATGATCTATAAGCAAAAAGGTACTAAAATTATGACAACTATAAAATTATGACCAATAATAACACCAAGAGAAATTAAGTCTGCTAGAATCTGACGAGTAAGGAATATTGAACAAGATCATCTCTGCACAACTGATGAAAAATCCATCTAACTTGTTAAGTTACACGTACTTGACATTAGGACTGCTGGAAAAGTTAAACTACATGTGAGGTTAAATATAATAGTCTAATCTCAATTCTCTGAACTCAGCAATTTCAATACAATCATCATGTACTTTAGACACCGAGCAACAAAACAAACAAGCATTATCCCATGTACCTTTTCCTCTGACACATTAATGATGCTCAGTCTCTCTCTGAGTGCCGTTCTGAATGGTATACCTCCTCCCATTGCTCTTGTAGTCCTAAATGACAATCAGTAATAATCACAGTAAACATCTGTGTGACCTGTCCCATGACACTATAAATTTCTCAGCAAAATTTTTAAATGATCCATTCTCCAAGGTAATCAGTGATATACAAAAAGTTCTTCCGGGGTTAGAATTACCTGCAAGCCTAATTTTCTTGAAAAATTATGAAGATTAACCCACCAGGGCTCAAAAGTTTATTTTTGGCTTTGGGAGCACTTGTGCGACCAGCTGTAAATTTTTACGCGCACTGCCAAAATTTTGGGCGCAGAGTTAAAAATTTTAGGCATACAGCTTCAAATACTTGGAGCACCTACTCCAAAAAGAGCAACTCAGGCTTTGTGTTGCAAACTGGGCCTATTCTAGTAGTATTGAACACAACAAAAACAAATAAAAGAATCAGGATATTTCACACAAGGGTTAAGCTCAGTTTTTAACTTCTGAAATCACTTCATTGAGTATCCTCACTATCCAGTTGCTTGTTGTTTACCTCACCTTTCAAATTCTGTTCATGAAGATTCTTGATTTTTTCAATATCTAGCCCTGGGTATTCATGAGAACTAGCAAGAACTTTGCACATTTGGCTAGCTTTCAAGCCATAGAATTCATGGACCGGCCCGTTCCGAAAACGCTGAACAGATTTGTATGTCAGACAAGTGAAAACAAAGCTTTCTGTAACTGTTGTTTGCGAAGAACGAGCACACAATTTAATCTCATCCCCAGTTTCCATGCTTTCCGCTGGGACCGCCTGGCACTATGTCCCCCATTTGGCGACCAAGAAGCACATGCTTCATTCCTTCATTTGCATGTGTCAGCGGAGTTGTTTACAACACAGAACATGGGGAAGAAATGAACGTTCGAGTTCGGAGAATCCACTGGGAAATTACGCTTAAAGACAACGAATAGAACATACACCGATGAAAGGAAAATGGTGCAACTTTATTATCTGGTGCCTGGTTGTGTTATATCTATGTTTATATTTATATTTATCAATCGGAGTATGTTAGTATGGTCAGGTGAGTAAGCACTAGAGAAGTCACACTGTACTTTGACTTTTAAGGCGCGGTGGTGCGACCAAACATGATTTTTCAGGCGCACAGCCAAAAATCTAGTCGCAAATGCGACCAGTCGGTCGTTAACTTTGAGCCCTGCCCACCCTGGAAGGGAGTTATATCAGGTAATTTTCATTTCACACACAATATAACTTTTATTCACTTGTAACAGTGCTCTATATATTACATGGAAAGACGACAAATTCTCTTGCTCAAACAATGCCAGTTCTTAGAAATAAACCATTTCCAAGTTACCTTGTGCCTTTGTTTCAAAACGAGTCCTTGTGCAAAACATTTCATACATAATATAACACGAGTTTGATTTCTCTGGGCGGAACACATTTTGACATGAACTGTTTCATACTAACGCTTGTTTTGACACAGGGGCAAAAGGCAACTCGGAAATGGCCTAATACAAACAAGAAGATCTTTAAGATCTTACAACCACGCTTTCAAAAGTTAACTGTTTTGGTAGCATGAGTGACCCGAAGAAAAAAAAAACGAAAAAAAAATATCGGTTTTGAACCTATTTCCAGCAAATTTGGCACACTGGAAGCTGAGAAAATTACTCTATTTCCGGTCATCATTTTTCAGCTCTTTTCGTCATATCCCCCCCTCGGGAGGGTTTTGTAAAGTTAGCGAATTAGTTGCAAGCCACCGTAATGGTGATTGCTGTCGGCGAAATGTTTATTTGCTAAAAAATTGCGGCCAAATCTTTCGGAGATGGAAGTCAGGACATTTGTAAGGATACAGAAAGTAATTTGGGACCAGTTGCTGACTTGTAAGGCTGAAATTATCCAGAAGTAAGGTATTTTTAACGTGAACGTAACGAAGGCCATGCGGTGAATAAATTATCGGCTCTTCTCACTGGCTCGTTCTGTTTTTTGTTTCGTTCTCTTTTGGAGTCCGCCGAGGTCATTTTTTCGTCTAAATAACTTGAGAAAAGTTCGAAAAAGATGTTCCTCTTGAATTTTCAGCTTTCAGGCAATAATCCTGGATTTTTTTGACCGAAACGTAGGTTCACTGGTTATGTTAATGTGTTTCGGTGGCTATGGGCGACCGTCGCTTCCTTTGTCGACTCACGCAATGAAGCTAGGTTACAAAAAAAATCTAATAATATTTAGTTCTGGTTTTGTTCGATTTCGTTGAAATTTTAATATGATGAAGCTGGATTGTTAACGAATAGATTTTAATACTGCCGATATGAGGTAGCTATTAACGCTAAAGTGATATATCGCTTCGATGTCAGGGTTTTGAAGAGATTTTTTTGCAACATGTAGGTTCGGCGTAATCTGAGATTTCTGTTGACCCTGAAGAAACAAGGTTTGGCGAGTAAACATTACCGATTGCGTAATTCAAAGTTGGCCGAGTGGAGATCTGCCTCTGGTCTCCGACAAAAAAAAAATTTAAAAAAATAAACCAAGGGTAGAACATGAACCACGCGGTTAAAAATATATATATATTTATTATTTGATAGTACTAAAACACAATATTACAAACTGATTAACAAGTGACAAAAATGTCAAGGATGTGTCCTTTAACTTGTCAGCTGTTACATAAGATTGGTTTTTGTTTTTTCACTAAGGTACCTTAGTATATTACTAAATAAATTATCTAAATTTCAGTACTTAGAAAGTTATCCATCAAAATAATTTTGCAGATTTTCCAAAACAATAATTTATTGATCTCTGAGAAATTATTTATTTTAGTTGTCTAGCTGTGTTCACGTGATGACAGTAACTGGGGTCAAATTCTTTTTGTTTGTCCAAGGCACGTGAACAATTCGTGCTCGGTTTACGAAGAAGGCCGGCTAATAAGTCGATACAAACTAGCATTACAAAATTTTTTGAGGTCAACACACTTTTAAATTTATAAGAACTACATATGCTTGTCCTTTTGATTGAAGTTATCGCTTAAGCTTGTATTTTTACAGGCAGTTCGTTTCTCGTTGATGTAATCGTTAATCGATTCGACACACGATGAACGAACGGTTGGTCTGCCGCCTGTATAAAACTCCTTTAAGCTTACACAAATGTCGAGAAGAAATTCTGTCGCCTTGGAGGTCAATATATAAGCGAAAGCTTAATTTTCTTTAGGAGAAAATCTTGATTAACGAGAGGGAAATGCAAGTTATTTTGGCGCTAAAATTCATGATTAGTAAGAACTCAAATTTTAATATTCAATGGCCATGCAAACTTCTAGCAATGTTCGGGGCATTCGACTCCAAAAACACCAGTTGGTTTACCCTACTGACTTTTATGTAAAAGAACCATCAAACTATCCTCATGAAACACAATTCTGCTCATTTGTGTTCATAACCGTCGTAAACACAGTTTGCCGGTTTAAGCTCAGTTAATCTTGGAAGTACAATACATGTATGTTACATCATCCCCATTAAAATAACCTGAACGCCCTCTTAAATAAGCCGGTTAATGTAACTAAAAAGATATATTCTGAAAGAAAAGTCCTAAAGCACTAAAACAATCTTCAAAACCTACCATTCCGAGACTTCTTTCCCTCGTCCGCAAAATGCGGCAAGTTCATCGATACCTTCGTCCATAATGACTGTGCTATCTACGTCAAAACATACAGCGTCCGCTTTTTGCCACACTTGCTTCGCTTGTTGGATCGTCATTGTTGTTAAATATCTAGTATGTTTACCGCAGTTCCGTAGCAGTAGCATATAAAATGGTTAGCACAGTGAAATTTCTTCAAACCGACTCGTTCATTATATCGGTAAAACACACACTCGTACCCAGGCTCCTGGAAAACTACTGAAATGTAAAATTACTGTGGACCCTTGCTTGGTGTGCGAGAAATTCATGCGCGCAAAAAGACGAGGCAAAAATTCGTCAAAACTTAAGAGGTAAAAAAAAAGTGGAACACAATCAACCGAATCCCAATTCTAGTATTTCAGATCGTTGACTTTATATTAATTCACGTCCCGTGACTGCATGGAAATCAACTTCAGGGATGCATGACACAATTTGTAACGCAACACCGACATGCGGTCACGCGGTTTCTGTAATTTTCCAATGTGGCGTGTTTCAATGAGAGGATGGCGAATGCATGCACTAGCTATTGTTGTGTAATCCTTTCAACTGTTCCATTGTCCAGTACAAGAACGTGGGTAAATAGAGTTGAAAAAGAAACGGAAAGGCATCACAATTGTATCTGATACTGAATTTTGTCAATAGAATATATATCTCTCTTGATTTTGTTGAGTGATATGATAGCATTTTTCCTCTTGTTTTGGAGAGGGGGTCCTACGAGTGATAATTCAGTAAAATTGATATTTTAAAACGATGAAGCTGAGTCGATGAGGGTACATTTACCGGTGTAGCGAGGTTGTGAACTGAAGAGAAACTTGCTTGAAAATAGTAGAAGTTATTCCTAACACCCTAAGGCACAGGCAGCCCAAGTTCCACCTGTGAGATGATCATCTTACGTAATACCGGTCACGGCAAAATCACAAGTCTTTGTATGGGAATATTTACGATCGGTTTCAGGAGGTAGATATACTATAAAGCTCTTGATAAAAATGCCTTATATTACTTCCACAGTGTATTTCTTGTTGTCTGTTCACTTTTCTGCCGATTTGAAGCAATTTTAGCGAGTTATCGCTAGCTTCCTATAGCCTTATGACCTGTGATGGCATCCAGTTTACTCGGATCTTGTCTCACAAGGCTCGTGCCTACAGCCGCATTTCAGTCGTGATCTTAGAGCAATTCAACCACGAAAACATGCATCGTTGGCATCACATGATCCTGTAGTATGTCTTTTTCCAATCAGTAATAATCAAAATCTCTTCATGATCAACCCTAGAAAATTGATTTGGCTGCTTGTGTTTGGTTGTTCCATAAGTAAGCTGTTCCGACACCATGAGTGGCCAAGCATGCACAATCTCCTAGTCTGAGAGTTGTAGGCTTGTCGCTTACTCTCTCTAGTTTAAAAGACTGGCCATTTTCAACAGAAATCCACATCGAGGTCGAGGGATGAATAATTAATTTCTTTTGTTTTATTCCTCTAAATCTCGGACCCAAGTTAGAAAGCTAATATATCGAAATTGCCCTATTTATTCTTAGCCTGTGTATATGCTTTTACTGGAAGGACCGAGAAGGAACTGGCGGAGAGGGGTGTGGGGTGGGGATTGGGCCCAACCTCGACCGGAGAGCTAATTTACCCTCTTGTTACACACGGGAGTACATTAACCTTTTTTAGGTTTATTTCTGTTTGTAGTATACTGATTTCCTTTTATGTTTCGGCTTTGTAGTTTACTAGCACTTGAAACCATTTAGAGTACAGAGAGATGTTCTGGCTTACATAGCACAGGCTCATTGGAAAAAAGGAAAAATTTACTGTTTAGCCGAGCAGTGATATTTGGTTACTAGTATCTAATTTTGTCTCTCTTTCTCTCTCAATTTTTTTTTTCTATTAAATTCTAATTATGTGTATTCCTTACTTTATGTGGTTAGAACACAGGGACGGTAGAGCCGGGGGGGAGCTGAGCGGGCTTTAGCCCCCAATTTCAACCAAAAAATACATAAAATAATAATTTTACAAATATCTCCAGACACCCTACAAGTTAGCACCTCTGGCGCTCGCTTCGAAGCCCCCCTTCCCCGGCCCCCCGCCCCCCACCACACACACACACACACACACACACACACACACACACATACCCACTCCCAATTCAAAATACGCTCCGCCATATATCCCTGGAGCAGTCTCCGTTTCATCGCTGAAGAGAGTGCTAAAATTCACAGTTGATCAAACAAACTATATAACGATCAGCCACTGGTTCAAAAAGCTTAAAATTATCCTTCTTACAAAATACACTTGTCTGTTTATATAGTACTTAATTTGGAATCCATCACGGCCGACCAGGCTGAAGCAGCTTTTTCAGTTTGTTCCTAGTTTTTTCAACAGTCTGAAGGATGCAATCCATGCTTTCTTTCACGGCCTTGGCTGATTTTTCGAGGGTTTCAAGACTAGAGCGGCAATTCCTCTCGTGTTCTTTGCTGCTTTTAAAGTCATCGCAAAGTTGCTCAAGTTCCTCAACTTGGCCCGTCCTCAGCTCGCCGTGCGATGCTTCCGCCAACTCGTCGGCCATTAATAAACTCCACACGATCAGGTCCTCGTCTTTACCGGCGTTTGGCACGTAAATTTGATATTGATTTTGTTTAAATTTCACTTGAAATTTCCCGTTCTGTGCTTTGTTGGCAATACCGCTTTTCATGGAAAACAGGATTCCCACTTTGACATCGCCACAGCTAGCGAGGTTTCTTTTGAAGCGATCTATTTCGGGTTGAGGCACGTTGCTGCTCTCTCTGTTCTTTACCTCAATCATGATTTTGTGCTCTCTGTTAGACACGATTAGTATATCGCCCTTTCCGCCTTGCCTGGACACGTCAACAGTGGTGAAGTTAGGGAAACGTTCCGTCAAGATGTTTACAACAAGCTTTTCACCGACCAATCCTTTCACACTTGATTTCACTTCCAGTGAGCTCAATATTTTTGACAGATCCTGTCGGCATGCGCCTATTGCGGGCAGCAGTCGCTGTTCGGACATGTTAATTTGGTTATTCAACTGGTTAAAGACACCTTGAGCACTCTGAGTGATATGCTCATTTAGGATATTGAGAGGCGACACCTTACTAGCGACCTCATTCACTTGTGTTATCAAAGCTTGGCGGATTCCGAGAATATCATTTCTCAAATCACCTTTGAAACCTTGCACGCTATCTGTCATTGACTTCATGTGTTTACAAACTTCATTGGTAACGTTTGTTTGCACGTTCAAAACCTGTTGATTTACTTGCCCTGTAATGGTTTCCATCGTGCCTTGTATCAGTTTCATCTTTGGATCAAGTGCACTGTTAATATCATTTGTCAGATTGACTTTCAACTGTTCCACGACGTCCGACATTTTGTTCATTTGATCGCGAACATCTCGACTGACACTGTCTTGTACCTCCTGTACTCGGTGTTTCACTTCCTCCTCGATAGTCGCGACAGCTTCTTGAACAGGTTTCATCTGTGAAGCGAGCGCCTCGTCCATGAACTCTCGGTTAACATCTACGGTGAAGAAAACTGCTTCTCTCACTTTAACTCCAAGCTCAAACACGCTCAAAAGTTGATCGTCTGAGAGTTTACGAACCCACTCGCCGTATTTTTCCAAGTCTAGCGAGATGGATTTACGCGAGCCGTGGTCTTCTAGATCCGAACGAGGCCTTTTGGCACTGGATTCTTCCATGTTAAATGCATGCTGTTGTACAGTTCGTAACATCTGAAGTTCTTCCCTCGATCTTTGTAGATCTCTTGTATATGTATGCGCGAAATCAGTAAATAAATATTTCTCCTCAGGGTTGAAGAGAACTGAAGAGAGAAGAGAAGAGAAGAGAAGAGAAGAGAAGAGAAGAGAAGAGAAGAGAAGAGAAGAGAAGAGAAGAGAAGAGAAGAGAAGAGAAGAGAAGAGAAGAGAAGAGAAGAGAAGAGAAGAGAAGAAGAGAAGAGCTGGGGAGAGATTGTTTTTCGCCACTCAGTAAATGCTTCGCTGCTCTCGACTCGACTCGAAATCCCGTCATACACTGGGAGCCATCCAGGCTAGAAAAGGAAATGAGAGGACAGATGCTAAGCAACAGAGAATTTTTTTCAGCATAAATGCTGAACGTATATATCGGTTGTAATTCTGGCTTTGACAGTGGTGAAAGTGTTGATTCACGTAGATTGCCTTATTCACAACTAGAATAACCATGAAACAAATAAAAGCAAAAATAAATAATATTTCATGTAAAGTTATTTTATTGCACAACTAACGTGACTAACAAGAAAACACAAGAAATATCGCAAAGCAGAGCTAATTTGCTGTTAATGCTTCACGACAAAACACTAACGCAGTCTCTATATACATATTATAACCCAAAAGCAAATCAAGCCGAAATCAAAGTCCAACACGTCTATACTTAACTGAAGCAGCAAGGTTAGCTATCTTTCTCAGTGTTCTCATGACAAAAATTGTAAAACACTACCAATTCAGAAAATATTTTAGACTACTTTTTCAAAGAATACATGAAAAATACTTTAAAAATATAGGAAAAAACAGCAAAGAGCGAGCAGGCAGTGTTTTAACTGAACTAGCTAGCGCAACAGTTTGTAGATGTCGTTCTTCGTTTCATCAATGGTCTCGAGGATTGGGATGATACTACTCTTTAGTCTTTCCACGGAGGTCTCCAGGGCCTCAAGACTCGATTTGCACTGCTTGCTATGCTCGATGTTTCTTTTAAACTTGTCGTAGATCAGGGTCAGTCCACGAATCTTCGTTCCATCCAAGTCTCCCTCCAGGTTGGCCAGCTGTTCAGCCATTACCACACTCCACACTATCAGATGGTCCTCGTTACTCGCGTATGCGTTTGGCACGTAGATCAAATACTGCTTCTGCGGATTAACAGCAACTTCAAACCTTCCTGATCGTCGAGCAATACCACTTGTCATCGACAGCAAGATGCCCACCTTAAACTGGGGTGACTTCTCGAGGTTCTCTACGAATGACTCAATTTCACTTTTAGGAACGGGCGCATTCTTGTTCTTCACTTCGATCATGATGCTGTGGTTGTTGGGAGTTTGGACCGCTATATCTCCTTTACCTGCCTCAGAAGATGTGTCAGAACAAGAAAAGGAAGTCAGGCTTTCCTTTAAAATATCTATTACCTTCCTTTCAGCGCGAGCGCCTTTGGAACTGGGTTTCTCAAGAGAGGTCGATATACTCTCCAATTTCCGCTTGCACGCGGCCAGGTACAAAGCAACCCGTCCTTCAGATTCTTTGATCTCTCTACTTAACTGGGTTTTGATACCTTCGGCTGACTGATTCACGGTGCTGTTTAAAACATCAAGAGGTTGAACCTTCTGGGCCACTGTATCAACTCTACCAGACAGTTCGTCTTTGATTGTCGTCAAATGCTTGGTCACATCTCCCTTGAAACCCTCCACGTTCGTTCTCACTTCTTTCATTTGCTCGCCAACATCTTGAGTGACCTTTTTCTTCACTTCTTCGACTTGCTTGATTACGTTCTGTTCGATTTTCGCTACACTGTCATGGACTGGTTTCATTTTGGAAGTCAGTGCATCTTCTACCATCTTCCGGTTGTCTACAGTCAGAATGGCGGATTCTCGGACTTTAAGCCCCAGCTCAAAAATTTTCACAAGCTCTTCATCGGACAACTTTTGAACGGAGTTGTCGTACTTAGCCAAATCAAGTTTAATGTGGCGTACGTGTTCCGATCGTGCTCTTTTTAAACTAGGTTCACCGCAGATGGAATCCATCTTCGCTACTCAAGACTGAGCTTTTTTTAACGTCTTTCCAATGAAGCGATCCTATAAAAGGCAAGGACACGCCACCTTTGAAGCACTTTGTTGGCTTTTTTGTGCAATGGTGGATAGCCGAAATAACGGTCGCATAACAGATAACAAAAATTGCGTTCGTAAAAGGTCGACTGATTATTAGCAGCAAGAGTACAACAGCAGCCAATGTTCACTTCACGGAATCTCTTTTAGATAACTGGCTGAAGAATAACCATATTACCATAGATATAATATATTACCTTCGCAGTCCGCTTGTATCTGTTTTTTTTTTTTTGGAGAATTTTAGTTTCCAAATTTATTTTGCAACTGCGTTAATCCTGGAAGGGGCATAGACACTCTGGCATCAAAGAACTAGACACGGCATTTTATAAATTTAGTGAACAGCTCGAATTCATACGATAGGCTTTCGCAAGTGGAGGAACAAAATTATGAAGTCAAAATTAAAAAAGTCAATTTTCTTTGCAAACTCTTCTCCTGAAGCTATCGTTCAGTCAGGCATTTTACTTACTTGTAAAATAAAACAGAAAATTACACTCGATCGCTCCACAGAATTTTGTGGCAACGCGCCAAAATTAGACCCGAGAGAATAGGCCAATCAAATGGGAGCATTGGTCGTTCGCTGGGATTTATGATTGGCAGGCTGAACACCTCAGCCTCGTTATATAGGATCGCTCCGTGTTTAAGCTAAGGCAAGCTAAGTTCGCAGAATAATCTAGAATTCAGGTTTCTTGGAAACTGAAAGCGACGCAGCCATTCTCAGTTTCCGGTCTTTTGTTTGGCGTAACTGGAGTGAATCAGAAAAATGATCATGTGATTGTGGATATTGTGTTTCACTGGAGCATAAATACTGTAAATTAAACAACCCTTACTTGACCAAATATGGCGGGATGTACACGTTAAAAGATCTCTCGGAACTTTTGCCATTCAACCCACGATTTCGTTTGCAATCTGAAACTCTTTGATTACGTTTTCAAAAACGGCATTTGTATTATGAAAATTTCTCTTTGTGGTTAATTCTTTTTTTCAATTATCTGGTCTTTTATTCTGTTTTCGTTACATGAACACTTCGCGGAATTCAACTGCACTTGATTCTGGGAACAACCAAGAGACTACTGTACGCTTCTGGTTGCATGATTAATGCACTGCTATATAATGGCTACCGATTTTGGCTGTTGCCTATCGTTGATTCTAGGAATCAGGTTTTCTCTCCTTAGCGATGATGATGGTGGTGGTGGTGGTGGTGGCGGCGGCGGCGGCGGCGGCGGTGGTGGTGATGTGGATGTGGATGTGGATGTGAATGGACGTATTAAATTATCTGCATTAAAGGAATACTATGTAGAAACATCGGTCTAATGGCAAAGGTAGTATTTTTTGTCTCATTCGAATGATGTGCAATTTATTTTTTGGACATTGACACACGCTTTATTAACTGTACTTAGTTTGTTTATCACGGGGCATATCATAGTTTTTCGGAGCCCTCTATTTTTCAAGAAGAAGGGGAAACGCCCAATATGAGTTTCTTCACGATGCTAGTCAATAGCGGGTTTTAACTGAGCAAGCAAATAAAAACAGCTATATACAAAAACGATAATAGCTCTCAAACTGCAAAGAAGAGTGCCCTCTTCAGGTACAAAGTTAGTACCTTGTTCGAGGGGCCTGTTGTAAACCTAAATATAAACAATCTATGCATAAAAGGTAAAAGCACTATATAAAATGAATTGAATCTGCAATACAATACCACAGTCCTTAGTATAGTCTTGGCAGTAAAATCACAATAATATTGCAATGCAAATGATTTGTTGAGGAATTGTGACACAACTTAAGGTTTAAATGGTTTCGCTTGATTCTTGTCTAGTAGTAAACACACTCAAGTAATCAACAATGAACAGAAATCTATCCTCTAATTAGCATTGGACGGGATAAGGTAGCATAAACAAAGAGAATAAAACATTATATTTTCACAGTGACCTTAAACAAATTAAGCACTGATGCACTACTACATGTAGATAACAAACTGCTATCGGGCTTGGATCAAATTCACACTTCCACGCGGAACTTCACTTCAGTTTAGAGTGAGGGCAAAATAAACTACTGGTGTAGCAGTCCGTTTAAGCTTTTCTGTGTTTTCTTTACGGTTTCGAGAAAGGGCACGAGCTCTTCTTTCAACTTGTTCATAGCCACTTCCAGACTCTTCAGACTATCCTCGCATCTCTTGCTGTGCTCCACGTCCTTCTTAAATTGGTCGCAGATCTGCTCCAGACCCTGTACTTGGCTGTCTGTCAATTCTGTGTTTATTCCTGCCAGCTGCTCGGCCATGAGCACACTCCAGATGACTCGGTTTCCGTCTGAATCTGTCATTGCATTGGGCACATATATCCGATACTGGTTTTTACTTTGATCGAATGCTACTTCGAAGTCTCCATCTAGAGAATGGTTGGAAATCCCACTACATAGCGAAAACATAATTCCCACTTTAACCTCAGGAGACTTTGCGAGGCCCTCCTCAAATTTCTGGCTCTCCTTCGGAGGAACTGAATCCACTCGGTTTTTAACTTCAATCATTATCTTGTGGCCAGATGCTGTTTCCACGGCATAGTCGCCCTTTCCCTTTTGGCCCGATCTGGCGACGTCCTTCACGGTGAAATGACGAAAGCGATCTTTCAGGATGTTTTCCACAGTCAATTCCCCCATAGCTTCTTTGACCGCAGGTTTCGACAAACTTTGGGATATCCTATCTATTTTATCTTTACATTCTTTGATTCCCTCAGAAATTTGACTTTTTATTGCTTTCCCCGATGCATCTATACTCTCATTCAGGTTTTGAACCGGTCGCATGTGTGAAGCAAAGGCGTCTTCCAGAACGTTTTTGCTCACGTCCACAGTCAATATGGCGGACTCTTTAACTTTGACACCGATCTCAAAAACGTTCACCAAACCTTCTGGCGAGAGTTGTCCAACCCAACGAGCGTACTTGTTCATGTCGAGCTTAATTGTTTTGTAGCGTACCGACGTATTTGATTCTTCGTCGGATTCTTCTAAGCGAGTTCTTTTAGCAATCGGTTCTTCTGGGGTATTAGAAGCCATTCTTGATATCCAAATGCCTCAACGATTCGTAGAAGCCTGGTTTCTTTTATAGGTGCTAGCACCGATTCCTTTGAATATGTTCGCGGAATAATTGAGAGTCACGGTTCCAGGAAACTGCAGACGAAACTTCCGGTCTTTTGCTCTAGTTGTTATTCAACCTCGATCCATGGGGTTGAATGTTTAAATGTTTAAGCTGGCGTTGTCCAGCCACATTTATTCTATTGCTTTGCGAGACACCAATCTTGACCAATCTCCTTGCGCCCCGAAACACGTGATGTGGCAACACGTGGTTCGGGGCGCAAGTGAGTTCAAAGTACGGAACTTGATACAGTGAACGGGTCATTTTGCAATTTATGTGCGTTGGCTGTTGGGCTGGCGTTACATATCTTCTACACAGTGCTGACGAGCCCCAAGAAGGGCGAAACAGCTGTCCACTGTTGCAATCCTACTTTTTCGGTTCTTGTCATGTTGGTGTCTCGAAACGTTTTTCACGTAGTATCAGCCTTGCAGTCTGTTGTTTGTCTCTCTAGTCTGCCTCCCGTCGTTGGTGGCAGAGGAGAGAGAGCCTGGGAACGAGGTTGTCTGCTATTTCTGACTGTTCACTGGAGTGGAAAAACTGAAGACTTCACTGAAGTGTGTAGAAAGAAATTCGTATTCACTTTGGTTCTGCGCTACTACTCTAACCTATAGTGACTCAAGCATAAGGAGGACGTGACGTTTTCATATTTTCCTAAAGTAGACCCAATTTGGCCTTTTTCTTTTCCTTAGATGGGAATAAGAGTGCTATGACTTGATAGCATTTTCATCCCCAGTGCTACTCGTTTTTATAAAATGTCGTTACGAGGGCGTTACGAGTCTTGTAGCTCACCCCGTTTTGCCGACTACGTGACCTAGAGAAGCGGAGGCTCTGGGAAGGAGCGCAATATTAAGGTGGCTCTAAAGAGTTTCAACCACTTATGTTTGGATAGGTCGTTATAACTACTCTTTATCACTTGATGCTATAATCATAGTATCAAAAAACTGCTCAATCATTGGTGAACACGTTCCTATCATTTCCGTGGCACAATAGGTTACCATAGCAACAGTATGACCTCCTAAAAACACCTTTAATTACTGCTTTAGGGGCTTATAATTCAAAAACGGCACGGTGATATTTTTTTATATTATCAACATTTGATAAGCATGATAAGACGCAACTTTTGGCAAAGTTTAAAAAAATTCTGTACATGGGGTTCAGAGCCGCCTTGAATTTTCGAAAAATTAAGGTGGCTCTGAACCCCATGTACAGAATTTTTTTAAACTTTGCCAAAAGTTGCGTCTTATCATGCTTATCAAAAGTTGATAATTTAAAAAAATTTCACCGTGCCGTTTTGAATTATAAGCCCCTAAAGCAGTAATTAAAGGTGTTTTTAGGAGGTCATACTGTTGCTATGGTAACCTATTGTGCCACGAAAATGATAAGAGCGTGTTCACCAATGATTGAGCAGTTTTTAGGTACCATGATTGTAGCATCAAGTGATAAAGAGTGGTTATAACAACTCATCCAAATTTAAGTGTTGGAAACCGTTTAGAGCCACCTTAAGCCTTAATGTAACCTGGCCGCTGAACCTCGGGCTGAATATTTTGCGAGAGGGCCCTTGCGAGAGTGGAGCTGGTACTTTAAGATAGGGTGTGTGTGTAACCATTGAAAAACAACCTGCTTAATTAAGATGTCCCTAACGTTTCAAAGCCATTTCTTCTTTTCCACCTAATATTACGTTTGCCTGTGCTTTTGTGTAAAGCACTTCTAGCCATGACTACACCAATTATTGTAGTTTGCAAAATTAGGAATACCAAAAGCGACCTTAAGTACTTTTTATTTCATTGTGCCGTACAATTGTTAGTTTCTGTTTTCTTCTATTAAAAATTCAGCAAACGGTGCAAAACATACTCATGTTCTCTGCCCAAGATGGGTCCGTTTCCAAAAGAGGAAAAAAGAGCAAAATGAAAAAACGTAGAACTTTATTCCAAGTATCAGTTATTTTTGTCCATGCTACTGATGAATTTGAGATTCTGCAGACAAACAGACAGGGGAGGCCTCGAAACAACGACTGAAGCATTTCAACTTGAGGTCTTGTATAGCTACACGCTATAAATCTCTGGACCTGGTTGTGGAAAGTTACAGTTATGTAATTACATTGAATTCAGTTTTATAAATTATAAATAAATATCTCTCTCAATTTGTTAAACTGAAACTTAGTGACGAAACGCGGGTTGACGAGAAAAATACAACCTGAGTTAACAATTGATGATTTGATATCGGATGAGCGTAACTCGGCATCTAGTCAATTATCCCAGGTTATTTGTTTCGTTCACCGGAATGCAGAACTGTCTTTTTTTTTTTCTGCTGAGTTGAGGCATTCTCTTAGTGTGCATAAGAAACGGGGTGATACAGAGGCTGTGACACTCGTTGACATCTTCGTATATAATCTTAGTGTGCATAAGAAACGGGGTGATACAGAGGCTGTGACACTCGTTGACATCTTCGTATATAATCTTCACTTGGATACCGGAGTACGAATTCCGTTTCTCTCTGCGAGTTAGTGTTCGCTAGCTCCTGTAAATGGCACAGTAATCTGGGTGAGACAAGCCATATTGTCAACTGCTTCCACTCTTGTACACGTTTCTATTCATGTATAACCACGCATCCAATCTTCATTACTTGACTATGGGCTCTGTTTACTTCTTTCTTCTACGCAGATTACGACGCAAAATTGAGTGATCAGACAACTATGCCAACTGCGGGAAGTGCTAAACCTTGGAGTTAAGTTTTGATCAGGAAGCCCTTATAACTTCTGGTGATGGATTCTTTATCTTTCTTTGCATGTTGCTGCACTGTATCTTTCACTTCATAGTGACTATAGCAATTGAGATTTTCTACTTCTTCCTTTTAAGACTTTCCTGAGTGTGCAGGTACAAGACCATTCAACTGCGTCGCGTGACCACTGTCTGCCAGCCATTCCTAAAACAAAAGTCAGATGGTAACTGATAATTGTTATAATATAATACCAACTGAGAAGTTACACGTTTTTGACCGGTAGGTGAGGTCTGAGATCCTCAAAATTTAAAGAGTGGGGCTGAAATTTTAACTCATAACTGAGAAATCGCCGAAAATTTCACAGAAAATTCAGCACCCCCATCCAGACCCTTCCAAAAATATAATTTATCATCAACTCAAAATGAGTTACACAAGTGCATGTAATATTTCAAACTGGACACCACTGAATTGCATTGGCTTATACAGAGAAACCAGTTCGTCAACGGTTTGTGCAAATGGTAAGCAAAATGCCCGGTGGTAAGTTCCGTTCGGATTGGCCATTTACTCGACAACCCCGGCCCCAGTTTTCCGAGAGAGCCTGCTATGAGTTTTAACTGATAATTCCAAGATGGCGGTCAAGAATTGCAAATGGTAAGCTCATTTTCCACTCAGATACAGTAAACACCCGCATATAAGAACACACAATTTCAGAGGTCAGACTGATTGTGTTCTTATTTATCGGATGCTTAGTGAAAAATCAGCCTCAGGATGTTCTTAAATGTTCTTAAATTTTTTTAAATTCAGTGCTGTACAGCATAAAAAAAGTTGCTAGAAATTTTAATCATGTTTTTGGACAATTACATAAATTGATGGAACAATAATTAAAAACCTAATGTTCAAATAGGTCTACTGTAATCAGTAATGTAACAAAACAGTAACAAGAAGGGTGTATGTATAGTTCTGTAGATATTCTGAAGAGAACAAAGGTGCCCAAAACTTAGCTAACACCATTGGTCAGCAGGTGTGTTTATGGTAATTTGTGTAATTTTGACACCCTTCCCATTTTATAAGAACATTATTTTTTTTCCAGGCTGATATTGTTCTTATAAAAGTGGTGCTTTATTTGCCAAATTTCAGCCTGATGTTCTTAATCCATGTGTTCTTATATGCGGGTGTTTACTGTATTTCGGTTTATTTCGAAATTTTTCCGGTCGGTCGAGCTGAAATTGTCTTACCGCTTACATTCTGTCCGAAATTTGCGGAATTTTTGTGTAAATGGCAAACAACCTTTGTTTCCTAACCTGAAATCTATCTTGTACATCTTTCTGGAGCTGTCTTCTTTGCTGCTTCGACAGCGACGATGTTTTCACCACTTGATACCAGTTGTTGATAGCTCTGCAAAGAAAATAGCAACCAATAAAATCACAGAGACAATCACCATGACCGCCACAGCGATAACCAAGCAAAAAGGGCAAAACAATCGGTGGCGAATAGCCCTTCAAAAATCTTGGAATTTCACGTGTTTTTTAAACACTTGCATTGAAGTTTAACAAAGTCACAAGTGTCTCCGACTCGAAAAGAGAATCGCTAGTCTCTAATTCTAGCAAAGTCTCGTATTTTCCATTCACCTCTCCTATAACTTGAACTTTCAACATTTAGCACGCAAAATATTGAATTCTCAAATCTTAAATTTTGAATATTTGGCAAATCAAATCGTGAATTCTCAACATTTGGCAAACCAAGTCTTGAATTTTCAACTCTTGAATTGTAAATATTTGGCAAGCCATATCTTGAATATCTAATTGCCAAATCTAGAATTGCCAACTCTTGAATTGCGTAATCTTGAATTGCCAAATCTTCAAGTGCCAAATCTTGAATTGACAAATCTTGTTGAATTGCCAAATCTTGAATTGCCGGAAGAACAAGGGTAAAATAGAATTTTAAGATTGTAAGGCGAATTAGCTACTAATACTTACTTCTCTCTTTCTTTCAACGCCTTTTCATACTTTTTTGGGAGTGGAATGGGCGGTCCCTGATCGATGAAATAGGAGCACACAGTCAGAAGTTCAATACATGGAAAAGCCATCAATTCTAACGTGTTAGTCAAGCAATTGCTGTGTTTATAAACGTTTTCCAGTAAATGTCATAAATAAGGTAATCCCCTTAATATTAAACAACGTACAATGCGGTAAAAACAGGTTTATTCGAAGTGGCTGTCATCTGTAGTGGGTCATGATATTCTAAAACCATGGAATCAACTGGAAAGCCTATTAGCTATCGAGCGATGCTTACATCTGTTGATCCTTTCATGGAGAATGGAATCGTAAATGTGAAGAAGTCTTGAGGTGGTAGTTCACAATAAACAGTTGACGGACCTTCAGCTCGGTCTGGCGCTAAGGAAAGGAAGGAAAGAAAGAAAGAAAACTTAGACGAAGCTAACTATGACTACATGTATTACAACCTCTGTATAACGAAACTGCTCGCTACCAAAACGAATGTTCGTCATCATTGACGACACATCGTAGAACATACAACTGGGTTTATAGATAGAAACGCGACAATCACACGAAAAAACTTTAAAAAAATAAGTATATGGGTACTCATCTAACGCGCTATTATAAGTAAAAATTCCCTGAAATTAGTGTTAGGACATTGCTCGAAAGAGGTCAGATTAAAACTAATAACGTTTTAGGACTATAGAATTCTGTTAACAAATTGCTATTCTTATTTAACTGATCGTTTGTTATGGCTTTGTTTTATACATTGATCTCCAAACGTTTTCTCACCAAGTACAAGAGGATCATTCCACAAGTTCGGTTCTATGGGTATCCCCCAGGGGCCTTGTAAATGTTCTTCCAGGGTGGGGTAGTAAGTGTGGTATGGCGCGAGCACTAGCTTCTCATTGCCCGGAAGAATCACAGGTCTGGTTGGCGTGCAAAGGTTAAAAGTACAGTCACTACAACCACTGAAACGAAAGGTTAGAGGAATGTTAGCAACTATTCACACCATCGATGTTGTAAGCCAAAAACAAATAAAAAAATAAAAATGAAAATCAGTGTGCTGTATTCTTGTTAACAACCAAGTGTACAAAAACAGATGATGAAGACACTTTCGTCGGTAAAATCCCCATAACACTGCCAAAAGTTCTGATTCAGAGATTATGGTACAAAAAACTGAACTTCTGCTTGTCCCTGACATACTCTGATTGGTCAGTTGAATTACCCAATCACATTGTGCCCTAAACTAATGTTGTCACTTAGAAGTTTTGTGTGTAATGTATGCAACCAACCTGAAAGAGATTCTCTCACAGACGGCAAAAAACGTACAATTACAGCAACCAATAATGTTCACAGCTGTTTTTGCCACGCCAAGAACGATTGTGGAATTATGACAGTTCTCCACAGTTACTGCCCTGAAGACAAAAATTCACAGAACTATCACCAGAGATTAAAACACATTATGTTCTCAAGTACTGTAGGCTGAAATTTAACTTAGTGCTTAAGATCAGTGGTATTGTAAGATCTGCAGTTTGTTCTGGTAATGCTGCGTCAGACTGAAACAGAGCTCAGTTTACTATTGAGAGCAGCAAGGGATCATATTTATTATCAGACATCATTCTTAATAACACTGTGAAGTGAATGTCTAAAACAGAAATAGTTCTGCAAGGACAAGAACACAACCATCACCACAGTAATGACAACTGCAGTACAAAGAACTCACAAGGATTAATTAGAACTTAGAACTTATATAGTTGGTAAATTACTGTACATGTGCCTCAAAGAAATGACTATTGATATTTATCATACGGCAAGGTTGTCTTGAGGTAAATCCAAGCATTCTGATTGGTTCTTTCTTGGTCGGGATTTTGCCATACCAATTGATTCCATGAAAATGATCATAAGCTGAGTATTTTTTGTTTTCGAGTGCCTGATTATAATAAACTACTTCTAAGAAACTCACTGCTCTTGGTCCATACTTCCCCGACCTCAGGTCAATATTCCCCAGTAAAGCCCTCATGCATGCTTGGGAAGTAAGAGGTTAATATTTTAGCGAAGAGAGCCAGTGAGAGTAAAAAACAAATAAGTATACTAAATCATTCAGAAGAATTTTCATTCACCAACCTCAAAGGGCACAGGATATAAATGTATGAGTAGTGGCATCTGTGAACTTTTACTGTGCTTCCAGAGTATGAGTCACTTGCCTGTGATTGAATGACAAAACATCAACTCAGATGATGAGCCAATATATGTACTTGCCTCTGATCATAACAGATCAGTGTAAAATGGGGTTGATGGGCCTAATTTGTAGACGTCATATACTATTAGACCTGTATGGTTTCCGCTGTTATCTGCATGTCACTTTGCAGAGTTTGACACTGCTGCAATTTGCCATGTGCTTATTCTTTGTTTAGGCTCATTTCTACTGCAAGATTAGTTTTAAGGTTTCCAAGTATTGAATCTCAAGGGGCAAAGTTTGAAATATTTCGTGAACATGAAGCCGGGCACGGCTGAGCATTCTTCATTAGAACAGTTTGCCAGTACAGTATGTTTCTTCCTGCTTAAATTAATTTTAATTAGCAATTTAGAAAGTAAGTTTCGTTCACTATTACCTTTGCAATCGTCTGTTTGCAGACTTGAGACAGAATAGTGACCCTCTGCCTACGAAACATATGCAAAGTAAAAATGCCAGTCTTCCCAGCCAACAAAACATTTGGCCAGTTATTCACACATCAGTGTCACTAAATGTAATCTATGGGATTTTCAAAAAACGCCACTGCTGTTTTTTAAACCCTTTAACTTAACAGTCATGAGAATTAAAGATCCAGTATTGACCATTACCCTTTTCTCTCATCTGCTATTGTTTTGGTTTACATGATAGCGGGGTTTACATTGTTTTCGAATGTCACACAGTGTACAATGCATTCTGTCCAAAAATGGGACTTCGAGCTGTCAATTAACATTAAATTTTTAAACCCTCCGTTGATTATTTTATTGATCACCACCCCCTGCAACAGTAGTTAAACTTAATTAATGACTAGGTTTTGCTGACTACCGAGGACAGTGCATACAAGAAATGTATTTTTCTTCAGACTTGCACTACTTACAATACCAATATAGCTACATGTACTTGCACTATACTTACAATACAATACTTATTAAATAAATGTATACAAAATAAAATCAAAATGTTTTGGTCACACAACACACTGAAAATATTAATAATGTTCATAGTCACTGAGTCATAATTAACATTCATGCAGACA
This sequence comes from Orbicella faveolata, assembly GCF_042242905.1. Taxonomy (NCBI): domain Eukaryota; kingdom Metazoa; phylum Cnidaria; class Anthozoa; order Scleractinia; family Merulinidae; genus Orbicella; species Orbicella faveolata. Next base: position 26,549,573 of record NW_028301577.1, on the reverse strand, counting down.
AATAATGAAATACATACTCTGGAGGGGCATAGCTGGTATTGCTCATGATGCGACTCCTATTAAGTGAAGTTTCCTTGCTGGCAGTGCTGGGCTCCGATTCATGGTGCCGCAAAAGACTGTGCTCATCAAATGTGTCACTAAGGCTTAGAAAATCTGCAAGGAGGGTGTACTGGAATTAGTTACCATGCATGGCTGTGACTTGAAATAATTTTGAAAGCAATTATCACATCTGTGATTGCAACCTTGTTCGCAGGATCTAATCTTCCAACCCTACCAGTAGGGCAAGAAGGTTAGAGACCCTGGGAATGAGATTGTTGCGACTGTAGCTGAATGAGTTTAAAAGAGGTTTTTGAATCACTGGCCTTGCAGCTGTTGCTTATAAGGCAGTCATGGAGAATTAAATCGTCATTAAAATACATATTAAAGATCGTATTTCATTGTATATTTTGTAAAAAAAAAAAAAAATTATGATTATTCCCTTCAACCTTTTCCCCATAAAACTTAACAAAATCCTCAAAGCCTGCATACAGACTGTCGTCATAAAAGGTATCTGCAGGTGTACATTAATTTTCTTACAGATCGACCTCATTAAAGTTATTTTCGCATCAAAATCAGTTCACTTGGTTAATTGAAAGCACTTTCAACCTATATGCCTACTTACCTAACAATACCTAATTAGTAGTAATTAACAGTTAGTAAGTATTTTCTTACTAGATCAAATACTGGGTTAAACTCCAGACCTCAGTGTATTAATTATAATAAACAATTTTGCTGTAAAGTTCCATACTTTGTTCTTGTACTTCATGTTGTTGTCTGAATCCATGAGCAAGGATGGCTGACACTCCAAAAGGATTTACCTGTAGATTGGATCTCAGCCATGACTGAAGTTGCCGAAAAGAGAAGGTCCTGGAGATCTGTGAATATGACGTATGAACTAATTAATTAAATTCAGAAGAAAATGGTTATAAGATACACCATTAAGTTTTAGACATAGTTGTATCAAGTTTAGTAACTGAAAAGACACAACCTGAATTACTAACAATAATTTTTTTGATCACATTCACTTTTATTACAAGAATTAAATATGCTTCCAAATTTGCTAATTAAAGTCCTTTCACTCTTGTAAACAAAAGCAAAAAAGTCACACATTACGAAAATAAGGGGGAAAAAAGTCACACTAAGAATAAAAGCCATATTTAGTTATTTGACAATGCCATCAGACAGGGTGCAGAAAAAAATAAGAAAATATACAGAAATTTTCGAGGAAACAATTCGGTGTTAGACTTCAGAGTTTTATGAGTTTTGTACATTACCTTGGAGTAACCACACTTGGGTCGTTCTGGCTGAAGACGAGCTATCTCGTGTAGTGGATGAATGGTTCTAGAAAGGATTCACGCAAAATCACATAGTGGATATGCACACAAGTTAAGTTTAAAACTTACTCTTCACAATGACAAATATACCCAGAAAAATCTTGCTTGACATTTGTTGATCATAGCTAGTGCAAACCTGGATCTACAGTTTGCAGGGTCAAGGCCTTGTCTTGTGTTCTCTAGTAAGTCAGCTTATTATGTTAAGAATATCTGTTATCTGCTACAAAACTAGGAGTGTCCCTAGTTGACCATAGGCAGATATGGGGGGGGGGGAGGGGGCTGCAAGTGGTACACCTGTAGGGTTCTCCCCCTCCTGCCAACTCCCAGAACCTTGAGTCCTGCAAGCCTGAAATGTTTCATCACAAAATGCTCCTCAAAGGCAGAAATTGCATCTCTGGTAACCAAGAAAATTGAGAGGTTTTGTGCAAAAAGGGTGTACATGTATCGCTTTCGGGTGATATACGCCCTTTTGTACAAAATCCTTCAATTTTTAAATTTTCTGAAGCAAGGTGGTGGGAGGGGCACCCCCCTCCTCTTTGTCTCTTACATTGTTGCACCTACAAAGTTACATTCTTGCTGCAGCTTCTACAACAGCTGTATGTAACAACCTCTTCTTTTTTTAATTTTCTCAATCTCCCCCTGATGTACTTAAGACAGAACAATATACACCTATGTATCTAGGCTTACAAACAAACTGTTAAGTATTTTACAAGATAGATACCCACCTTCTATCAATTGATCCTGTTATGAGAAATCCAAGAGCATCAAGAGCTTCAACAGTAAGGCAGGCTTCACTACCACTGCCGCTTGCACTGGATTCTAGAAACAAATGAGATGAGCAAAACAACAACAAAATAAATAACCTTTTTTTACCCTCAGCAGTGTTTCTAGCACAAAAGCTAGTGAGGCCAAGCAAACAACTGAAACAAATAATTGAATTGAACATAACAGAATCCTCACAGGCCGGAGGCAAACCAGTCAGCTATCCACAAGCCTGGACAACGATTTGAACTTGGTAATACCATGACAAAAATCCAGGTAGTGGTCAGAGCGGAACTCAAACCCAGGACCACTGGATTACGAGTCCAATGCACTGACCACTCAGCCATGCTGCCTACCTACAAATGATTTGATTAATAAAAACTTCCATTCTTTCAACAACATTGTGGAAGTCAGAGGTATATGTTATAAATTCCTTTTGGACAGGACATATTTTATTTCACCTGGTTCCATTAAGAGTTCTAAAATGTCATTTAAATGGTGCAGCACAAACATCATGTGATCATGCTCATCAAGACTCTGCAAAGAGAAAAAGAAAAAAAGAAAACCAAATATATATGTAGAAACTGAAAATTGTGGACCATTATGACAGCTTTGTATTTGCTAAAAAAAATTTTTACTTGAACTGTTAGCTTTTTGTTGACTATCAACAGAGTGTTGTTACATGGCTTTGTTCATATCTATACACTGTACCTTCACTGCAACAGATCCCTTGTTTTCTAGGTCAGGAGAACGTGAACGTGTTGGCCATCTATTTATCAGTTAAGGATAGACATTGAAATTTACATATACAGGTGTATACCATATTCTTATTAGTTAATGAAAATGACTTGTTCATGTTTTACCTGGCTTGTAGACAGAATCACACAATTGCTACTTTTACAACACGGTCATTGTTGCCCTGTGCATGGTTGAATTACATATACCTAAGAGAACACTTTTATATCTGTTTAAAAAGCTCTTCTCAGATTGGTCAGTACATATTATGTACCTATATAGTAGATTGAAGTGTTTGCTAAAGAAAAGTATTCTTTAATACTGCAGGGATGATGAAGCTCAATAATAAGTAGAGAGCTGATCGAGTGAGAAAACACAACAAGGATACTCCTCTCCTCCCGATACCAGTGAAGCTTTAAATGAGATCTTGTGGATTTGTTGAATGTAAAGAAATAAAATGAACTGCAATGTTCTCACTGAGCCTTGAGATCTGAGATGATCTGTAAAGAGATGTGTTAGATAAAGAACAACAAATTCAAATAAAACTACCCTGAGATGAAATCAGTATTTGAGTATGCAGTTTTAACACACACACTTAGAATGTTCTATCCACCTTTCTTGGAAAATACCCCGTTTTAATTACCAATTTGTCATTCCTGTAAGTTATGCAAAGCTGCTAACTGAGCACAAGACATTCACCTCTGATGAGCCCTTTCCTTCCACATTTACAATAGGTTAGTACAGGTTAATACACTCACAATATTTCAAACGTGGGGTCTGACTTTATAAGCTAAGTGTGAGGCCCTGAAAGAGAACTAGGACGATTTAACTATATTTTTACATAACAGGTCAGGTTCAAGGTTTGAAGATTTACACTCAGAGGAAAATTTGACTAGAATGCTCTTAAAAATAATTGGTGGTCCCATTTATTTGACTCTTAGACTAACACAGGAAAGCAGCAGCTGGTGGTTTCTTTATCTAGCGAGCAATACATGTATTAACAAAGCATTGTACCTACCAATTTCCTCCACACTTTTACACTGAGCAAAGCTTTTGTTCCAGCTGGAGTGTTCTTTAAAGCTTGATCCACTCAACATATCAAAAGTTTCAAAATATCTATAATCATGTTAATTAAAAGTACAGTTAATTGTGTGATGTATATTGTGCTAACTGTCATTATTTCTTTTAATTTAAACTTTCTAAAACATCTTCCACAGCTTTGGAGGAAATATGTCCAGGAAATAACTTCCCTTGCCTACTATGGAGTCCTGGAGAAACTTTAGAGTGAACTTAAGTGGTAAATGATCAATTAATTATTGCTAGCAACAAAATGAGCTAAAATTACCAACTGCCAGCAAATTTTTGAGAGGACTCCTTGATGCGATTGACATATTTTTACATGCACAAATATATTTTTATATGCACTTTTTATTGTTAATTAATGAGCCATAGATTGGGATGTATTTTATTTTACTGTACAACTTACAGCCATGCCAGATCCTCAGATATTTGTAACTTGTTACAAGCCACATGTTTCCACACTGAGTAACTAAACAACAAATAACAAAAATCTCAGTTAAATAATTTGGACAAAAATGTAAACAGTAATAATAAGTAACAGCATTAAATTTTAAAGATACAACGCTTGAGACAGAAAATTTGATGTCCCGCTATTTTGAATTATTTTTTGTTCCTGCTGAGTGTTCGAAATAGTGGGGTTCAACTGTAATGTGTTTAGCAAATTCTCTTTCCCATCAGAGGCTGATCCATTACGCAACATAATTGCTAATACACAAGACTATTTATTTGTACCTCAACTTGGGATATCCAGCTTTTCCTTTATTTCTAGCATAAATGGACAACTTGTACAAGTTCTAAAAAAGTTAATACCGGGCACAAATTAATTATAAATAATTTCAATATCTTGATATTAGCTCAGATTCTTGCAGGCTGCAACTTTTGTACTGAAAAGGTAGGCTGGCAATATAACAAGACTGCTTTCCTTTAACAGAGGACAATGACAATATACTACATGGCTACTAACAGTGCTATGCTCATCTAAATTCTTCTATGGCTTCATCAATTTCACAGCACATCAATTTTAAAATCAGTTACTTGGATTAATGTACTCCTTAACTACTAAGAAAAAAGAGAAATTCCATTCAACATCTGTATACCCAAATAATAGTGACAAACACGCTAGTATCTCTTTTTACTTAGTCTGTCAAGTGTGATACAAAAGAAAGCATGCAAACAATTGGAACATGCAAAATCTGAGTGTAAGTCTGACACTTGATGGACTAAGCAAAAACAGGTGGCCGCTCATGGTCTTTTCATGGTCTTTTCATTTTACTCTCCACCCTTGAATGACTGAGAAAAACACTGGCTTGCCTTATACTACAAGAACAAAAATTGCATGTTGTGCACTAAATCCAGAGTACAAAAATGTACAATTTTGTGAGGACATCTGTTAGAAACAAAATTCACATAGAGTGAAGCAGTTAAGCTGAGAGGGCAATCTCAGATTTATGTTGTGAATAAAACTTAGAAAGACGTCTCTGAAGAACTTTGAGTTTAAATATTTGACGGTGATCGCTCGAGTGATTTTGATTGTTACATCGTGTACAAAAGTGTAACTGTACGCGTTACGATCGACTGTACAAAAAGTACGAACAAAACCGAAATTTTAGAGAGACGGAAGAGAAAAATACGTTTGAGACATGAAAATAATAAAACAGAGATATGCAATAAAACTAGTTTAAAACGAATGTAATATTATTTCAAAGAAATAAACTTAAATGTCTTTGCAAGCCACACTCACATGCAACGTCAGTTTTGGAGGCAAAGGTGCATGGATTGCTCCGAAATCGAACGCATCAGGCTTCACCCAGAGGGCCACGGAAGACATGCTGCACACAGGAATCAAACCCAAACAGGAAATGGTGTTAAATGCAGACCGCAAGAGAATCTGAAGGAACTTCCTCTACGGCATCTTCCATCATAACATTGCATTTCTGCCGCCATTTTCATTCCACGAACGCTCAGATTTCTGGGACAGTACGAGTTGTTACCCATGATTCCACGCGCTGATGAAGTATTTCCATGGCAACGCAGCTCCGCCATCTTGGGGTGAAGAAATCCAGACAGAAATAAACCGAATTTGCTGGCCATAAAAAACGTTCCAAAATGACTGTCAACTTGGAAGAATATTTTAGAACTACCTTTGAGGATAAGATCCTCGTGTAAGTACCGAAATAAATCCAACGCAGGTTGAAAGTCATGAGATTTAGGGCTGTATTCAAGGATGCAATTTTGTACATAGACTAACACTGGGCAGCTTTCATATAGTGTTTTTTTTTACTGAGTAAGTTTATTTGTTGTCCTTTCTTTTTAGAAAAATGCCTGAGCGCGAGGATGATCATCTCACTCCTGCTACACGGCTCCTGGAAAAGAGGAGAGAAATGTCGGAGGTGGAACAAGCACTGGCAGCTCAAAAAGAGGTTTGTAATTAAGCTTATTATTGTCAAATTAATTAAGCTTAATTTAAGTATGTAAAAGTGTTTTTAGTCAACAAATAAAGAAGCCCCGACTGTGCTCTGTTCTGTTGTAAAGCACGCAGGAAGCGGTAGAGCACGAAAGAAGTGTAGGGGAAAACACGAGACGTAGTCGAGTGTTTTTCCCTACTTCTTGAGTGCTCTACCGCTTCCTAAGTGCTTTACAACAGAACAGAGCACAGTCGAGGCTTCTTTATTTGTTTTATGATGAAGAATCAGATAATTTCCCCACGCATTCGACTGAATTTTCAAACCAAACTTTATTTTCCAAACGAGCAAAAGTCGCGTCAGCCGTTCACTGTTCTCTGATAAAGCACGCTAAAATAAGCCAATCACAATCCTTGTTAGAATTGTTCAAATAATTTGATTGGCTAACGAAGCGACAGCTGTCAATCACAAACTGGACTTCAGCTAAGCTTTCAGTTTCGAGAAGTTTGAGCGGCTCTCGAGAGAAGAACGATGCCTTCAAAGTTCGCTTTTAAGTTAATTTTTAAATACGGATCTCAAGGCAGGTAAAGGTTTATAGTCCAGAGGAATCCGGCCGTATTGTGGCCCATGAAAACGAGCACTTTTCCAGTGGAAATTACGAAACGCGGAGCTCAAAGCTTGTGGATGTAAATGCGAAATGCCGGGTTGAATTTGAAAGGAGCTACGGTTATTTACGGCTTGTAGCCACATGCGGCAAGATTGCCCGAACTAGCGTAAAAGTTAGAAAGACTTAACGGCTCCCACTCGTTCTACTTCGAACACAGAAGAGAATATCAGAGCAAGTTTTGCACTGACCACTCGTCGGTTTACTTCGCTGAGATGACCGGAGAACGAGCGTTACTACACTGCATGTAAGTGTTGTTTGAGCAAATGAGCATTTTTAATTGTAAATTTACAAAAATAAAGCTTCTCATCATAAACAGAGACAGTTCAATTGTTTTCTGTCGTTTTTTTACTTCTTAGTATAATTTCTGCCTTCGTAACAAAATTAATGTCTTTATTGAAGCACTGTTTAGGTTGAGAATTTGTGAATTTCGCTACAGCTGTACATGTTTTGTCGGCGGGAATCAAGCAAAACTTGTTATTTTAGTACAGTTTTAAAACTACTGTTGCTAAGAATGGTCTCTGTGAGCCATATTTACTGCAGAAAAATAGCTCGCTTCCAGTGCGTTTGTCTGAGTCACAGGGGATGTTTAATTTGGGTCCGAAGCAAAAATTTGGAAGCCTACTTACCGTCATCAACCCGTGCTCTGTTCTCTGATAAAGCACGCTGTTTCAGCCAATCAGAGCGCGCGTTATATGGAAACTTTATTATAAATAGAGTTAAAGCAGATCGTGAATGAATTAAGATTTTAATTGATTTATTTGCAGTAAACGGAAAAAAAAAATTTTAATGGGGGCAAACTTTGTTTTGAATTTATTGTACAGTCTGTAAGCAGAGTCCCCTTACACTGTACATGGTAGAATTGGAAAGACTTCTGTAAAATTTTAATTATGGAGGTAATTTCTTTCATGTATTCCTTCACACACAGACAACAGCCATAGTGCTACAGTCTGGGTGATTTTAAAACCACGCAGTCAGTATTGACTCAAAAGCTGTAAACTTAAATCACTGACCTCCTTTTGTGGTCAGTGGAAGAACTTACCAGCAAGATGACAGATACTGAGAGTGCATAGGTTACAATACACAAACTACCTTACCATACACAAGCTTTTTCAAATTATGAGAGCATTCTTTTATGACTGTTTCTTGACTAAATATGCTGCGACAGGAATTTCAAATGAAAATGGAAAGCCTTCAACAAAGGAGAGAAGAGCTTGATAGGAAGGAATATCAACTAAAGGAATCACTGTTGAAGTTTGACAAGTTTTTGAAGGTACAGTGTATTTAGCAATTATTCCAGGAGTGCACGTTGGATATGAGATGACAGATACCTCGCCAACGAGGCAGGTGCATGTAGCACCAAGTTTACTATAATCATGTCACATCCAGCAATTAATGCGAGTGGAACAATAATTATTGTTTTAATAATTTAAAACGTCCCCAAAATATAAGAAAACTGACATAAAATAAAAAGATGCCCCAAAAAATTGTGCTTACACTTATGATATTTATAGAGCATGGTATAAGTGCTCATATACCATGATGGCTAAGCCAATCAAAACTCTTGAATTGCATTAGGCCATCCTCTTTTTTTTCTCCATTTAGCGTCATCCGACCAACCCAAATTTTTGGCAAAAGTTACGACGCAGTTAAACCATTTTTCATTTAATAATTATTTTAATCTGAAAAATGAGCATAGTTACTGTAACAGCATAGAGAAAAATAGTTGTCCTAGTTGGTCCCACATTATCTTAATTTTACAATAACATCAACCAACTTTTCTGCTGTATTGATTTTGGGTTCATGTGTTGTTGTTTCCAGTGTGTTAAGCCCATTTTACAGTTCCATACCTAGTTATCAGATCTTTGAGCAAATTAGCCTCTTTGCATGTTAGAGAATAATCCTGTGAATTCCAACAGGGTCTCATTTGTAAGACTCATTTTTATCCTGAAATGTAGGAAAATGACTCCAAGAGAGCCAGAGCACTCAAAAAGGCTGCTGAAGAAAGAGAAATGAGAAGAGCAAAGGATAGAGAAATTGCAAGGTTTGTACTTAAGAGTCCCTGTCCATAGAAATGGAAAATAACTCGGCAAGGGTCGAAAATTCGATTTCGCTCATATTTTCATGGTAGATAGGCTAGGGCATGACAAAAACTACTGGATAGTTTTTTTGGCAAAATATCCTTTTATTTCAAAGAAATATGCAAATTACCAACTTCCGTTAAAATCGTCATTTGACGCACCATTTTCTTAAGCCAGTTTGAGAGCCTCGCATGCAAAACCGCATCATTCTTCCGTCTTTAAAACACTCAAATATTTTTGTCCAATATTTAAATGTGTACTGGGTTGGTTTTAGGGAATGTTGCGTTGTCTTTTTGGGTGCAAAATAATTAAATTTCGAAGACAGGTATTTCATTCACTTAAAAGTACCTCGTGAATATAATTGATTTTCACCATGTGCTAAACCTTTTAAATGAATTAAGCTTCTGGCGGTTGAATCGCAGAAGGATGATCTACAGATTCCTGTAAAAATTTCTTTGGGCAAATGATTGTGAGCGACGTGAGAGCTTTTCAAAGTACGTCAAAAATGCAAATATTTGACCATCCGTCGTCAAATTTCAATTTACGGGTTAGAGGTATATTTTAGCATGCGCCACATGACTTGACCTATAATAAGTTGAAATAGACACAGAGCTGATAATTTCGAGATGCTCTAACCTCATTTGCTGTAAAAGGCAGGTCCAAAGCCGATTTGACGTGTTTCTCTCACCATTCGTCGCACCTAAAGCAGAAGTTTGCTTTTGTTTACATAACGTCCGATGTACATCGCCAACTGTCAACTTATTTAATGGTCGAATACCATGAATCGGTGACCCTCTTTCGACACATATGATTACCACTGCGTCTAAGTCAAAAACGGGTAAGTCATTTGTAGATAGTTGCTTGCTTTGCACTACACCAAAATATTATGTTTGATCATCATGGTTTGATGGCTTGAATCCTTGCTTGCAGCGGTTCCTTTTTCATCACACAATACTGTCATCCCATTTTAGGGGGTAGGGGTAGGACAATTTCTATCCTAATACATAAGGCTCCGTAAAGCTGGGAACCACTGGGAGCGCACAATCGTGTTGAGTAGGAAGAGATTAAATTAAGAAATGAGAAGAATGAATAATTTACCATTGCCCCTGTTGATATCTTTTACTCGACCACCGCTACCTACATGGCCTGCGTAATACTGTAACGCTAAACTCATACCTAGGTCTTTTCGCGCTGGCTTTGCGATTATTTTTGATTTACATGTAATACAGTGGGCTACCCCCGGGGAAATGGGTGGTGACCGCTTACTATGGGGCTAGCCGCTTAAATAGAGGTGTACCCTGAATATTTAATTTTTCACTATCGGGTTATAAATTTCTTGGTGAACGTGGAGTCAATTCAAGACAATCATGGTAGACGTGTATTTGAATTATCACTTGCCATGCAACTTCAATTTCGGACCCTTATCTACCATCGCCCTTTCCAAAAGAAAGTGTTTAAATTTTGGGTGGCCGCTGAATTGTCTTTACCCCTATGATAGGGGTAAAGACAATAGTGAAACCCTTATCGGAACGACCAAATGGTGGCCACGGAGGTAACCGGTAAATAGGTGTTTTATTTACAATATTTTACTGACAATAATTTTGGACTGTATTGACAACAGTCCTCTATTTTCTGTTACAAACATACCGATGCCTCGCCACTAGCAAACAAAATACGCCAAATAAAATGGCATGGCATTACTAATTAAATTTAGTCTGTTTTTCTCATGAATTAGACACGTTGTGATTTCCTATTTTTATTTCAGCTAGTTCTTGCTTCATTGATCTATAATTTGTTTCATGGCGATTTTTTTAAAATTCTAGTGAGTACTGGCACTAGCTTTATCAGCTGTTGTCTGAAACATCAAAACGTACAACAAACGTGATTTGGACCGAGGCCACGTACACTATAGAATACGATTATATAAATATACACATATTATTATATATATGAACAAACAGATGAACAATGATTTAATTGTTTCATTTATCCTGAGAGTGCTCTATACAAAATGGATCAAAATATGCAGCATATGCCATGACAGCATTGCGTGACGAACAAATAACGGCTGTAAGATTGTGCTGCGCCGACACACTTATCAGCAATGGTCAGCAATCGATCAAACGCATTATTTTGGCGCAGTGCAAAGCAAGCAACTATCTACAAATGACTCAGCCATTTTAGATGCAGTGATGTTCATATGCGCAGAAAGATGGTCACAGATCCATGGTATTTGACGAATAATAGGTTGACAGTTAGCGATGTACATCGGACGTTAACCTTGTCTAAACAAAAGCAAACTTCTGCTTTATGTACGACTAGAAACACGTCAAATCGGCTTTGGACCTGCCTTTTGCAACAAATAAGGTTAGAGCATTTCGAAATTATCAGCCCTGTGACTATTTCAACTTATTATAGGTCAAGTCATGTGGCGCATGCTAAAATATACCTCTAACCCGTAAATTGAAATTTGACGACGGATGGTCAAATATTTGCATTTTTGACGTACTTTGAAAAGCTCTCGCGTCGCTCACAATCATTTGCCCAAAGAAATTTTTACAGGAATCTGTAGATCATCCTTCTGCGATTCAACCGCCAGAAGCTTAATTCATTTAAAAGGTTTCGCACATGGTGAAAATCAATTATATTCACGAGGTACTTTTAAGTGAATGAAATACCTGTCTTCGAAATTTAATTATTTTGCACCCAAAAAGACAACGCAACATTCCCTAAAACCAACCCAGTACACATTTAAACATTGGACAAAAATATTTGAGTGTTTTAAAGACGGAAGAATGATGCGGTTTTGCATGCGAGGCTCTCAAACTGGCTTAAGAAAATGGTGCGTCAAATGACGATTTTAACGGAAGTTGGTAATTTGCATATTTCTTTGAAATAAAAGGATATTTTGCCAAAAAAACTATCCAGTAGTTTTTGTCATGCCCTAGCCTATCTACCACAAGAATATGAGCGAAATCGAATTTTCGACCCTTGCTGCGAAATTAAGAATTTGTCTGATTTTTACAGGCAGGCACTCTTAAGGCCCAGGGGAGACTCCCATGTGAAAAGGTCGGGGATGCCCATCGGAAAATTTGAATTAAAACCCTGAAAGAGACCAATCTGGGGCTGGCTTGAGCTTCATTTGAACTCAATAAGATTCCACTTTGAGACAGACAAGCAGCGATTTTTATTATTTCTTTGAGTACCACTTTTAAAGATATGTCGACAGCTAAAAATAGGAGTGAGACAAAGAGCATCCCCGACCTTTTAACATAGGAGTCTCTCCTGTAGCCTAATTTACCAGGGAAAAAATATCTAGCTTTCCTCTTGTTTTGAATATTGTTATAAAACTAAATGTAATATAACACATCCAATCAGAAAGTAGGACAAAATGGACATTTTGTTTATTATTTTGATGTTGTCCTCATTTACCACCATCTCTCTTTTTCCACACCATCCAACATAATCACATTCACTTGTAATCACTATGTTTGACAGCATGCAGCGTTTCCACCAGACCACACCATTGCAGGAATCCTGTGTTGCAATTAGAGATGGCCCCCAGAAAAATGAAAAAGGGGCCAATTTGGCACTTTCCTTTTGCAAGACTGCAGGCCACAGGCATAGTATTTTAAAAGCCATCCCAGGACTCAAAATTGCAACCAATAGGGTTGCCAAATGCAACTAACACTTCATTGATCCTTGGCAACCAAAAATTCTAGTTTAGTCGCCATAATCACATTTCTGTGTTTGATGATCAATAACAGTTATTTTCTCAGACATTATGTCCTTCCAGAAAACCACATTGAACGTCTTTGCTTCAACATAAAGAAAAGAAGTCAATCCATCCTTTTGCTGTATTGTCATCCTCTCACATCAGAAAACCTTGTTTGAAATCGCCATATAATGCATTGGAAGCCCTTGATCATTGACCAAGTCATGTATGCCTGTGGATTGTTCTCTTGTAATGCACAGATCCTTCATATCTTTAGGGCAATGTCATTAGTGTAACTTTTCCAAGGCTTTTTGATGTGAAAACAGAATTGAACCTGAACAGCCAGGCAGGAACAAAACAACCAATGCCACACTCTGATTCAACACAAACTTTATTGAGTAGAAACACTTCAAAAAGCACTTACTATTAAATTTTATCCTGTAACTTAATAAATTGCTTTATTTTCCTGGTACCCAGAATTTTTTTTTGTTCTGTATCTTGCAATACAGGGGGCCCTTGGGCCCCTTTCCTAAAAAATTGGCCCCTAAAATAGGTCTTGAGGGACCACTTTAATTTGGCCCTCAAGGAAAATTTTCTGGCTGAAGCACTGGCATGTTAAAGTAAACTCACAATTTCTTGTCAGGTTAAAGGAAGAAACAACAGCTTTAATGAAGGATCGTGATCACATACAATACAAACTGGAAAGAAATGTTATATATCAACAGTACCTTGAGAAAGTTCTTGAGTCTGCTGAGGAGGTAAGATTACAATAGACATGCAAGTGCCTTCCTAATAAATAATATTATCGCACTATATTTATCATTGTCCACAATTTATGACTTCTGTCCACAGCATAAAATGGCGTGATGGGTAATAAATTAAATAATAAATTAAATAAAATAAATATTATTTTTGCTGTGATAACAGACTTCTCTTAGGTTTCCACTCTCAATCAGGCAATGCCGTTAAGTTTCCCTTAGGGCATTTTCACTACCTAGGGCATTTTCACTACTGACAATTAATAATCTTCAGTGGGGGAAATGCATAACATGTATAGTACAAAACTGGCATAACAATTGAAATACTCACCAAGATTTCACCACAATTATGAATATAAAAGATATTTAAATTATACAATCCTAGAAGCAGCACAGTAAGTTGACATAGATAATCAATAAATTAATAAATATTGTTCTTCCTTCCTGTTACAGTTTCAAGAGATTCGGGAGGTGATTGCTAGGTATGACACGCTCACGGCAACACATCAGGTACGTATTTGAAACAATCTAACATTGCTTTTAAACAACCGATCACAAGCTAGCCAGTTGGCATTGGAAACATGTCATTGAGCTTTGATGTGCTGAGCCAAATAAGTAATCAGTTACACTAAATTAAAACTTTAATTTGTAAGCAAAAGCTGATCGTCAACACATCCCTTAAAATTGTCAGATATCTTTCTGAAATTAAGAAAAACACTTTTGTCAATTTGACCTGAGTAATACTAATTGAAAATAAATATTGGAAATGGAAATAAATATTTTGTTTTTCATCGTTATTCAGGACCTTTTAGAAAGAGAAACTAAAAACCAAGAAAAATATGAGAAGGAAAAAGGAAGATTGGTGAAATTTACAGAGGTTTGTCTCACGTCTGTTCAGTTTAGTTGAAAGTCCTGCTTCGTCTTCTTCACTGTTTACAGAGTGTAAAAATTGTTTCTTCATAATAACTGAGAGCCATTGCTTTATAGGAAAAGAACAATGAGATCTTAAACTACAATAATCAGGTAATTTAGTTTGTAACTTACAATACATATGCAGGTTTTGTAATGTACATAGCTGTATGCCTAAGATTCAATGTAACCATACACTGACTTGGGAAAGTGATAACAACGTTTATAACCTTGAGTACAGGGCAGGCCTCTTGTTGGTGTGAAAATATTGCACTTCATGCAGTGCATGCAGTCACTATTAATATTGTCTATATTAAGTATGTCCATTTACCAGACATTTAAGTTCAGTTTGGTTAAGGTAGGTTAAGGATGAACAGTGGCCAACGCGTCAGCTGACAGTCCGCTGATAGTTGGCTAACTGTGAGTCAACTGTCCGCGGCTTGTCAGCCGACTTTCGACCGACCCATCGGTGTGATTGGACTCTTTACATTTACCCATAGTTGTTCCAACATGGTGGGCAGTTTAAGAAAATTTATGCTGCAAAATCTGACCTTTATTGTCACTTTTGATCGGTTTTGCAGCATACATTTTCTCATACTAGTAAAAGTTGTCCTTTAATTATAATTTTCCCTTTACAAAAGCCTTTAATTGTGGCTATTCCTCTATAAAGGATTGACTTTATAAGCCTTGTAGAATTAAGAGATCGAATGGTCAGTTGCTTTAATTAAAGCATTTAACAAGAAATATAAGGAGTAACGTAATTCGACGTCACGCACAGGAATGCCACCTAATGATATTCATAACTTAACTCTTTTAACAACTTTGGCATTCAACGATTTTTATTCTTGATAATAATCTTATTTTTGCCTTCTCTATTAAATTGAATAGCTTGCACATTTACAGACACAGCTGGAGAAGGCTCAGAGCGTGGCCGTCAAATGGTAAACTTTATCTTTCATTCAGCACTGATGAAAAAATGCGTCATTCATCAAATACATCGACGTTACAATTCAGACACTTTGCTGTTTTCAGGGAATCACAGTGGACTCACATACAGAACACAGCGGCCAAGAAAACTCTCCTTTTAGGAAGAATAAAAATGTAAGTAAAAATGTCAACATTTTAAGGATTATTTTTGAATGTTAGTTCAGTCAGACTCTACTCATTCATGAGTGCCTTTAGTAAAAGTGTTCGTTTTTTACCGGCAGGGCAACCCATAACCTGTTTATGCTCGTAAACAGACACCTGAAACAGAACACAGTCATAGAACTCACTGAAAAACAGCTGGAAAAGGTAATGCTTCTCTGTAGTGCTACTGAGTGTTTCCTTCGTCTGATCGCAGTCAATAGTCTGAACGCGCGTTCTCCATTCTTCGGTATTACTGACGAAGATTGCACCGTCTCTTACACACTTCCGGGTTTGTCATAAATCTGGTTCACCCACATGCTTACTTTAGGAAATGACTTATTGTATGCAGTGCTGTATGCAGTGCATTCTTTCTAAAGGTTAAATCGGCTTTGAAATCAGTAAGCAGGGCTGTGCTCTAAAAGCACCCGGGTGCCACAGGCCACTAGCTTTTGCCTTTGGGCAAAAGCTTACGTGCTGGGCACCCAGGATTTCATGGGTAGGAGCCTTTGGGCTCCTCGTAGTTCTTCTTAGACCGCAGCCTTGGCAAGAACTAACGAGACTAGGGCTATGTAGCAAGTGAACCTTTATAAAGACGAACCATCAAAAGATTATCGAGTCAGGGCAACCTTTGGTGGTTAGAAAATGTAAAGGGAAAGGCATAATATTTATTATTATTTAGTTCAAAAAATAACTGTTTTAATTTAGTTTTTAAACGAAGCAGGTAAATATGGGATTGGGGCGTTCGAGGGTCACGGGCGCTCATTGCTAGAATGCGAAACAGACTGTTAGTCCGCAAATTCCGCAGAATACTCTCTACCCTGTGGCGACAGTGCATTTGCTCAATTCCTGGGCTAACACATACTAAGGCCCCGTGCACACTACGCCGCAGCTTTTACTCTGAAAACGCATGAAAATAATGTTTTCCGTCCTAACTCTGTCGGAGGAATCTGAAAACGCATCAATCACCGGTCATTTTGGATTTGTGTTTGAGGAAAACTCGGGCAGGAAAATCACGTGATTATGGTGACGTCATCGTTTTCGAATAGCTCCGTTTTCAAAATGTTTTCCGTCCACACTAAAACGCAACTGAAGCCGGCGTTTTCAAATTTCTGCGGTTTGAAGAGCGTTTTCGAAAAGCTCCGTTTTCTTGATGGATTATATCGGTGTGGACGGCAGGCCAAACCGTAGAAATAAAGCTGCGTTTTCAAATTCCTCCAGTGTAATGTGGACGGGGCTTTGTAAGAGCGCGTTGTTTTGTTGTCTTCATGATTCTCGCCAGTCTGTTATCGTGTAAGACGTTTAAAATGTAATCTTTTGCTGATTGTGCTTCCTCTTTACGTTTTTAATCTTCAGATTCAAGTGTTCATCCAAGATCTGACACAGATCACGAATGAAATCAGAAGAGCCGAGACAGCTGCCACCAATGTCACATCCACCATGAGCTGAATAACCAGAAATTAGTTTAGGAGGACTATTGTAGAAAGTTGTAAATATTGTGTCTAGATTTATTCACGCATACAGCATGTTAAAAATGTATACGTTAATAAATTGGCCCGAGATGGGCGTAAAACGGGCAAGGAAGCCTTTTCATTGGTGTACTGAGAACAGATACAGATCATCTGCTATAAAATTTTACCTCCTTATCAAACGATCAAGGGCGCTTATCATTTAGCCAGAAAATCCGGAAATTTCGGCGGAAAGTCAAATGGTACAGTAAATTTCCGTAAAATCCCTTCGGAAATTTAGAGACTACCTCCAGAAGTAGACCTTTTTTTCGTTCGGAAATTTCCTTACCATTTGTTACATTTTTTCAGTTTCCAGTGTCTCATCAGCCGAAAACAATTACAGGAAATCGAATTGTAAATAGTAAGCGCCATTTCGTTCGGTTGGTTTACTGATTCTGATGCCGCGCCGACCTTCAGTTCGGTACTAGTTCACTCCGGTTCCCTTTTGTGGCTCTGTATTCGTTTTTCATGTTACCACCACAAAATTTTATACCGTGTAAACGCAGTACGACTGTTCGTTCACGCATGAAATCACTTTCCCAGGAATCTGGAACGTGTAGCGCATGCGTAGTCCTCGACGTCTAATCCCAGAGGGCGTCACTTTAGTTCAAAAGCGGTGTCCTTAGTTTAAAAGCAGTGCGTGGTGTGTGCACATTGTATTTGGTAAAGGAGTGGCTTTAAGTGTGCTTTGAACACAGACGTCGATCTGTTTCCAAGGTAAGCAATTTTCATCATATATCATCTGTAACTTGAAAGGCTCAGTTAAGTAATCGAAACGTTAAAATTGTTTTGTGGCTTTGGGATTTCAATGAAGTGCTTTATCTATGCTACCAGAACGAAAGTCGATTGAGCGATGCGGCCTCGGGAGCCTTAAGCCGTATCACCGGTTTAACTTGTTTTTGCTTTTATCACAGGTCTGCGTCGAATGCAGACCTTTCCATACACGTTGGAGTTTGAGACACTAATTAGTCGATGCAAACGAGTAAATTTATTACCTTAGTAATAATTTGTCCGGTAAACATGTGGAGGCTCAGGAGGGATGGGGGCGTCTCTAAGCAAAACATTGGTTGAGTACTAGATATGGGACATTTCTAGTCCCTAGCGGTCTCCTGCATTCAATGCAGAGGTGATAACCGCTACACCACTAATACTCGCCCTCGATATTCCACACTTCTACTACGCCTGTTAAAAGTCCACTAACACATGTTTCGCTTCACCGCTTATATTCCCTTTTTTTATGATAATTCCAGTCATCAGCACAGTTCAAGGTCTTTTCAATTATGAATGATTTGGCTTGCAAACCCAATTGTGTACGCAGTGTGTATGGCAATGTGTATCGCAGTGTGTTATCGTGGTATGCTGTTGTTATCCTTTACGGAAACATAATTTGGACTAGACTTGCCACAAGTTGACCTTTTCTTAATCCTTGACTTACTTATCTCCCTCGAGAGAAGCGAGAGAGTAATCTTGGGGCGACGAAGTCAGGAGGGCAAGCGCGAGCGACCTAGGTCGCGAGAGATCGATTTGTTTCACTTGCAGGAATGTGAATCAGAGCGTAAACTTTTGGCGCGAAAAATATGATTGACGTTTCTCACTTTTCATGTGCTCCGCGCGTGATCGTCACGAAAGCAGAAAATGATTTCCATCAAAACGTTTACGAGTACTGTTCTCTAACTCAAATGAATTTATTTGTGTACATTGCAGTATGTAGTCATCAATATTGACAAACGGCAAAAGCTGTTCCATTGAGTAACGCCTCCTGAAAAGTCAAAACCCTGTTTAAACCGATCGGGAATTATTTTAGTCTAGATTGGTCGTCTAGATTAGAGATTAACCAGCGATAGATCAGAGAGCTGCCTGAGAAATGCTATAAACTTACGTAGATATGGCTTGTACCGACAAGAATCCGAATGAACTAAAGAAGACGGAATTAGTCTGGGAGAACTTGAATTCTGTAAAGCTCTCTTGATTAAATAACGTTGAGAATCGAAGTCACAACAATCGGCAGAGAATAAAATCGCTGTTCCCAAAAGTCCTTCATCGATCGACGAGTGCTTTCAACACGGTAAAATGGCCGAGGCAAATTTGCTGCGATGCCCTTTCTTTGTAGAAAAGTAACTTGGTCATTCATTAAATCAACTAAAAGCGCAACAATTACACATACTGCAGGAACGGCTCTGTTCTTCTTTCAAAGGTCTAAACTTAATTCTCTGAAACGATCGAGATCACGCAGGAGCTCAGATCGCGTCCGTAGGTAAACAAACATGTATTGGTCGGATAAATAGCCTTCCACTGATTTTCCCTGTCCTTCTTTCAATGTGACTCTAAAATTTTGCTCTGCCCCTGTAACAAAACCCTCTAATCACAAGGGCTCGATGATTTGTACTTTAAAACAACAACAAGAACGACAACAAAAAACCAAACTACCAAAAAAAAAAAGAAAACAAAAACAAAGACAAACATAACAAAAAAATAAAACAAAAAAAAAAACCAGCGGGAAACCTAAAAGACCACAGAGGAACCAACGAGACAGTGTAAGCACAGGCAACCCATGCTCACTTTCGGATATTCACTTCATTTGTCAAACTGCTTAGAAAAATAGCCTTATCTGTGTAAATAAACCACACTTGCCTCAACGTGGGGTTGTCTTTGTGTCGTCTGGGTAATTTGTGTTGAATGTTTGGTCATTTCAAACGAGTTTAAGGTTTATGTGTTAAACATAAAACTCGCTCAAAAATCGAAACTCGATCAGTTGTGACTTGTGACTCATTGTCAATAAGCGGACAGACACATTATAGTTCATGCGATGCGTCAACGAGCGAGAGCGGACAATTTGACAATTTGTTATCGTAAAAAACAAATTGACGTAGTTTTTCATGCGTCTGTCCTCTTATTGACAATGAATTTCATCATAACATTGTCAAAGGAGTGTACGGATACACAGCTACTTTGACAATGTTTATGACGAAATTCATGATCAATAACAAGACAGACGCGTAAAAAACACGTCAATTTGTTATTTCTAATGGTCAATAAGGATATACATATGACATGCACAAAGGGTTACACACGGACTTACTACGATTATCAGTTGAGTAAGGCGGGACGAAAGTTTGGTCACCAAGTTTTAACGTAAAAATGTTGTTGTTGTCACGAGCAACTGGCTCCGTATCCATTGGTAACTTGTCGGCCTTTTACGTCATTGGCAGCAACGCACGCGAAATTGTAGGCGACGCGACAGGCGACCAACGGCCGTTGATATTGTTACTACGATTATCAGTTGAGTAAGGCGGGACGAAAGTTTGGTCACCAAGTTTTAACGTAAAATCGTGTTGTTGTCACGGGCAACTTACCTCGTTTCCGTTGATAACAATATCAACAGCCGTTGGTCGCCTGTCGCGTCGCCTACAATTTCGCGCGCTTTGCTGTCAATTGACGTCAAAGGCCGACAAGTTGCCAATGGATACGGAGCCAGTTGCTCGTGACAACAACACGATTTTTACGTTAAAACTTGGTGACCAAACTTTCGTCCGCCTTACTCAACTGATAATCGTAGTACCAATGGAAACGAGGTAAGTTGCCCGTGACAACACCATAATTTCAAGGCCAAAACTTCGTAACCAAACTTCCCTCGTGCCTTACTCAACTGATAATTGTAGTATCACGATCTGTTATGTAAGAACTGTATATCATAGCAACTAGGCCTCCAGAAGTTTGTGTCCGCTTGCTCATGTATGCAATTGTTCGCTTTAATTTCTTACTGCCAAATTCAGAAACTCAAACAGTTGGTTTGTTTTCGACAGTCGTAAGAAAAAATGATCTATTCTAAATGTATTTTTTTTCTGTATTATATCAAGAAATCAAGATGCTGAAATACATTCGTGATAATAACCAGTACCAGTCCCACGATATCACAGTGGACGTGGGGCCTGGACATGTTTACAGTCAAACTGGTCAGCTGCGATTTCGCACATGGACAAACAAGGGAGAGGCCGTCAGGTGAGAAGCTATTACTGGCTAGTGGAGGGCATAGGGTATTCGTCTTAAACAAGATACCTCATCCTCTCTAGTCTTCAATGACATTCTTGCGGTCGAACTGGGACGAGCGGGTGTGCAAAGTGATTAAATCCTTTTTCATTGCATATTATTCATAAGCATCGAAAGGGTTTCTCATTTTAAGCATTGTTATAATCCATCAAATATTTTCGCTCGCGTGCGATTGGTCTAAACGCGTCACGTGACAGAATATCCCCCAGCTAAAACTGGGGAATATCCGAGGATATTCCCCAATTTTCAGAACTGCGCGTGTTGCGAAAAAGATTTGAAGGATAATAAACACAATAGCCTCCATTTGGCACAAAAATATGCTTAGATATTTGTCCTTAGATTTGTTCCTCAAGGGTCATAATTTTCCTCGCGCTACGCTCTCGGAAAACTGTTCGCTTCTTGGAACAAATAATGTCCGCGGACAAACATTCGTGCATATTTTGAGGCCAAATAGAGGCTATTATTTATTTAGCCGAGGAAATTCCCTGAGTTATTTCTAAACGGCTTTGTTCAAAGGAAAAGGTATTTATCATGAAAGAGGAATGGTTGCTTAACTTGCTAACTACGACAAATAATTTTTTCAGACTTTACGCATACACCTCCATTCTTCTGACGCCATCTTATCGAGCCTCAGAGCGAGAAACGGTTCAAGGTGTTGCCAAAGCAGCCGTTAAAGATTTTGCACGCCTGATCCAGCGCGGCGTATGCAAAGATGGCAAAATTCTCATTTTAATGGCAGATGGAACGCACAAAAATAAATCAAACACCAGTATGACTGGACCGTGGTTTCTAGACGTTCAACATGACAAAGAAATTGCGCCCCTGCTGGAAAAGTAAGCAAGGAAAAAAAATATTTATCTAATTTTGAAGAGTAGGGAATTCCTCATGCATTAGAGGGTCCAACTTAGTTATGGGAACTTAAATGTCGTGGGCAAGGATGCGAGACAATGTAGCGAAATATCATAACGGATTTGGTCTCTTTTGTACGACTGGATAAACCATTTTCGATAATTAAACATTACGATATTAATGAAAGTAAAATATATATAATTTTATATCTGTGAATTAAAAATGAAAGATTTGTTAAATTAAACACCATAGTAGATATGGGCGCAACTTAAGACGTCGCGAAAAGAAAGCCTAAAAAATCGTCTTAGATCGAGGCCATGACTCCTGCCATACCGATGGACCAAGATGTGGACTAAGTAAACACGAAGGACGGGAAGTAGTAACGTAAAGGAATCGAAATTTCATGTTTAAACCGCAGACGAATGATTTAATACGGGAAAGTCAATTATTTAGACGGTCTCTAAAACAAATGACGATTGACTTGTGCAAGTAAGTTCTCAATATCCACAAGTCCACGAGTTGGACAATCGCACTGAGTTGTCTTAATTAACTTCCTTTCTTTCTTTCTGTCATTCATTTAGGTATCATAGTGACTTTGCAACTGTGGTTACTGAGGACAGTGACATTTTCACTTTGTGTCCCGGCAAAACCGACGTCCGAGGAAAAGGATCGCAATTTGAGGCAGCGTTTAATTTTATTCGTCACTTCGCCTTGCAAGACGAAGAAAACGACAACGCCCACGTACTGTGCATGGATTCCGACTTAAAAGGTGAGTAGAACCAACAAACCATCTTCATACACGCATGTGGAAAAAATACTTATGTGAAGTGAAACTCGTAGCTGAAACATGAGACCTCGCCTTGAGCACACATCAGAAATAGTACTTCTTTGAAATCAACCCGCAAAAGGCCTGGCCCCGGTTGTTCAAAGAGTAGATAATTATATCCACTGGATAGGTCACCATGGGGCAGGTTAAATATGTGCCGGGATTTCCCTATAGTTTGTGTATACAGTAGACGCGTGATTGCGTAAAAAAATGTTACCAAAAGCTTTGGTCGGAGTATACATTTTATCTACTGGATAGCAACCTAATCACTGGTTAAAGTTATTCGCTTTCTCAACAACTGGGGCCTGGTGTTATGCACCCATCACGAAAAATACCCATGAAAACTTACTCCGTAAAAGGTCTGACCTTACGTGCCTTCTAGCGCGAGAGTGATTATAATGATAATGAGGATTATGACGATGATGACGAAATCAACCTGTAAAAGGCCTCTCTTAGCCTTCTGTTAAACAAAACTCGGACCACTCAAGGAATCACTAAGAAGACACAATTTTCTTTCATTCTGTAATAGGCCCGCCATATTATGACAAGTTATTGATTTTGTTCTCAGGTACAGATGGCTTTGTATATCGCATGTGCCTTGGACTCTCTCAGGGATATTCGTATCTTGTTCCACTTTACTGGCGACACAAGTATGAAGGCAGAGCTACCAATCATCTGATGTTCCCACTCTACTCCGCTGTCACCCGTAATGTCCTTCGCCAGCCAATTGGGGGTGGGTTCGCTTTCAATCGAAAAACACTCGAACGGTTTACGGACGCTGAAAAGTGGGTGAAAGGCTGGAGAGATTTTGGGATTGATATGGGGATGAGTATTACTGCTGGTACAAGTGGCGATCCAATCGGACAGCTGTCCTTGCCAAGAAAAATCAACTACGTTAGGGATGATGCCAGGATGCAAGTTGGTGACATCTTTGTCCAGGAAGGAAGAAGTCTCTTCAATGGTTTGATTGATTGGTTGGAATCGTCACATTTTTGGATAACAACCGATCTAACCATTGCACCTGTCGTTAAAATTGAAGCCGTTCAGAATACCAACATGAAAGTTGAGCTATCGGAGAATGCTGAAATCATCGCTGCTCTGCATTCGTTTTTAGTCCAATACAGTAACCGTGAATTCAAAAGCAGCGCCATGGATGTTCTCGGTGGTTTGTTTGATGGCATCAAAGAAGCTTTTGAAGAATTCAAAGCGAATGGCCTTTGTGGTGTGCTGGCGTGGGACGAGCCTAAAGCGATGCCTCAAGAGAAACAGTCAGAGTTCGTCAATCGGCTACAGAGTGTAAACCGATCTGTTTTTCTAAAATCTGATAAATGGGCCCAAGTAGTTTTTAAATGTCTAAAGGAATTCCAAGCCAGGAGAGGTAAGAACGAAGAAAAAGCTTGCCAAACGGTTATCCGTGGAGTGCTGCTTTGTGTGTTTTACTTGAGAGTCCTCAGTTTTAACCTGGAGACTTTAGGTCTGCCAACGTATCCTAATGCAGAGGATTTGCTCATGGGCCAAATGCAAGAGTTCTCACAAGTCGCCTTGGCTTATTTCAGTCTAGAAAATAACAACACTGTATCTTCGTGCATTGCCTAGAGAGAATCCTATTGTCTTTTGTGACATCTATAATGTTCTAATAAAAGTAATAACTTGTAAACCGTGCACAGTTTTGTAAAAACCGACAAAATTATGTACTTATTAGCCTGTATATACATGTCAGAAGTGATCCGCAAGACGACAGATGTTGACAGTGCATCGATCAGCGGTCTTTTTGAGTGTCTGGCTCTCTTGGAGTCATTTTCCTACATTTCAAAGTAAAAGTGAGTGTTACAATTGAATTCATTGGATCATTCTCTGGCATGTACAAAGGCTTTTGCTCGCAGACCTGATAACTAACTACAGAACTGTAAAATGGGCTACTTTCACTAATTTCACACCATAATGGCTTAGCCTTCTTGGGGTATGAGCAATATTATACGGTGCTCTACAAATATGGTTACCTAAGTGTAATTTTTTGCACATCTTTTCTTCTCTTTTCTTTTAGTTTTTCATATTTTGAGGGCATTTTTAATAAAACGATTACTTCACTTACGCTTGTTGGATATGAGATGATTAAAGTCAACTTGGTGCTACGTACCTCGTTGACTATCTATCATCCCATACCAATGTGCGCTCCTGGAATAATTGTTAAAGTTATAACTACGATAAAAAATTTTCTTGCAAGGATCAATTTACCCCAGTTCTACAAAGAAATCCTTCAGTATTTCCTGCAATTTAAGACATCCTACAACGACTTTTTTTTCACATCAAGAATTTGTTTTATTCAATAATAAAGACATATTGTTGGACGGATGCTCTATCTTCTACAAAAATTGGTTTGAAAAGGGCGTTTATCTCATCCAGGGTCTCCTAGACGCTGATGATAACGTCATGTCGTACACAAAATTTACAGAGAAATATCTTTTAAGCTGTAATTTTCTAGCCTATTTTCAAGTCATCACAGCAATTCCTGGAAATGCCATAAAAGGGCAAAAGTAACCCCTATAGAAAAAAAAAGCAGACTTCCTGTCAAAAAATATTTTCCCGCTTTCATCAGAAATTTGCGTAACCCTTTTTAAAATGACAAAAAGAGACTTTTATAAACAACTAATTAACAAGGACAAAATCAAACTTAAGGCGAGCACAAAATGGGCACGAGACTTACAAGTAGACCATATCCCTTTAGGATTCATTTAGCCCGTTTCTGGAGTTAGCTGTTACTTCCTTATCAAGCATGCGGTTAGTGATCGATTCATCGACTTGTTCCTTTGCAGCTAGGGTTCAATGTCATCACTTAATAAATCTAGATTTATAAACTACTCAAATTCCCTTGTAAAAATAATAGGATATTCCCGAGTTTCCTTTTGTCTCTGTGTCAAAACGAGCCCACGTGCAAAACCATTCATATGAAAATGATTCCGCCTACAGGCTCCATTTTCATGCAAATCAAAATTTTCATAACAAAGGTTTTGCACGAAGACTCGTTTTGAAACAGAGGCATAAGGTAACTTTCTGTAAACTGTAGCAACAAAAGACTGTTCTGGGCAAGCTTATGTTGACATTCCTCTTGCAAAGTTCTGCTGTCTGACTAAGTTATTAGTAGGCAGGAGCAGTGATTGTTTCGACGAAGGTTTAAGGTATCTTTCGTCAGCTGAATGTGATTCGGCTTAAAAGGTTGTTCTGTGAGAGGAAACCAAGAGAAAAACGATTGTTAGCTGATTGTTAACCCGGGATCAAACGACGACAAGAGAAGAAGGAAGTTGTCTTCAACTCTTCTCGACAGGGCGGAAAAAGGCCTGCTTATCGACGCGCGATCTACAACGCGCGGTCAAATGAGCTAGGAGTACGCGAGAAATACGAACATTGTTGTCGATTCATGAGCAAATTAACCTTTGTGGAGGGTAAACAAAAGTCGACAAGAGTACATGTCAGTTGACGGTCAAATGACAGACTCTCGTAAACTCCAGCTCGTCAGTCGTGTGAACAAAGATAAATTTCTAATCGGGTCTGAAGCCAGTATACTCCATTTCGGAGAAGAGGCCATTGACAAAACTCCTCCAGTCCCCTCTGTCCCTCAGAACGCAGCGTGTTCCATCTGCGTCCAGGAATAGCCTTTCAACTGAATAGTACGTTCTATTCTCAACAAAGATTTACAACTGAAATAATCGCCAGCATTCCCTCCTCACATACAACGCCGAAGAGTGACAGAAGTATACAAACTATGGTAGATTTTAAATTGTGATGACCTGCTAAGAGTTTTGGGCGAATTAGAAGTTTTGATGATTACTAAAAAGACATTCTAGTTGATGGTATCCGTGAAGAAGTCGAGACTGTACAAATTGAAACCCAGAGGACCAAAGCTTATTTTAAAATGTGTCCAAAAGTTGTTTTCCTTAACACGGCTTTTATTTAAAATTGCTCGGTATATAAAAGTTACAAACTGGGAGCCTATGAGTTTTGGAGGCGTCCGTCAATATTTCAGTCGTTGTTATCACTACTCTTACTTTTATTGTCAAATTAAAAAAATTAAATCACTGCTCTTACCTTTAGGAAAGTAGTTACCATTTTGTCGGTAAATCCGTCGATCAGTTTTAGATCCTGTACCTGGAAAAGTCAATGGAAAGTAAAACTCATATACTGAGATAGTAATAAATGAATTCTGTCACGAGCTGGTTGTGTCAAGGGCATCTTCTTTTGACCAAAAAATATTTCATTTTAGAACGTGTAACCCCGCCTCAAGTGTGAGCAGCTCTTTTCCTCGTGATAAATTTCCTTAAGATAATATTTGATGTGGCTTTCTTACCATGTATTCCATTTTATTGCCCCTATTTTGACTCGCGAGGCCTTATGTGACACCTAGTCACAAAGTAGATAGGTGAAGGTTTTGTCTCGTGATGTTGGTTTTTGTCAAGTTACGAGCGAACCCCAGAGAGATTTTTACCCAAATATCGAACAAAAACTACCAAAGAAGTGACAATTTTATTTAAAGCCATCTTTTGTGATAAGTCATTAGTTTACCTGCTGAAATGGCCCGCAGACTGTTCTCCAGTCCGCTATAAGCTTGGCGCGTTTTTGGCCGACGCCTTGAAGTTTTTTCAGTTCCTTGATGGTTCCATTGTTTAGCACCCTCAGAATTTCGTTGTCTGTCAAAGTAAAAAGGTATTGAACAACGATAAGTAAAATCAGCGCGGTTGTGTTGTTTCATTGTTGCACTTGTTAAAACACCCAGCCCCACTCATATCAAGTCTAGGCGTGTTACCCAGTCTCTCTCGTTTCATTTTAGGTGGCAAATGATATCAAGGTTTGTAAGGGATCACGGGATAAGTGCTGTGCATGCGTAGTAATGTGCCGAATTTTACGCACACACTTTCTCAAACAAGAAGGAAAACATTTGTGCATATCTTACTGTGTGTCTCCTGTAAATGAGGGTTTATCTTGACTTTGAAATTTTCGTCCACTGTCAAGGAGGTTTTCTGCGAAAAAGAAAACAGATACAACGTTTCCTTCGTCCATGCACTGGGACATGCATAACATCGAAATAATTGAAATTTGAATTGGAATGTGGAATCCTCAAGGGAGCATTTTAATGCAAATAAGGCGTTGCCTTCCAGTAGCATTTGAAGTGCGCCATAAATGGTCACGTGGTGCCTTTTACCAGCTCTCTCGCGTTGCTTGTAACAAGCGCTAATCCCAAGGAACTGGGCAAGCTACGTTAAATGTTTCAGTCTCGAGTATTCTAAGGCCCAGGTGAAACGTCAAACTTCACGTGAGACGTACTAAATTGCATTTTGAGTCGATCCAAACGGGGAAAGCTCGACCGTTGGGTCAAACGTCGAACTTAATTCGAATTTAGATCGATCGTTCTATCCGTCTGCTTCAGACGGGTAGAACGTGTTGGTCGATCTAAATTCAGTCGGACGAACTCAGTTGAGTCAAACGTCAAACTTATCACGAACTTATTTCGCTCAGATCAGTTCGTCTCATATGAAGTTCGACAACTCGACCTTTAAATATTTAATTTTGAGTCTACCGGAAAAACTTGTATAAACTTATACTGACAATATTTCATTTAGTGAGCTCAAATATTATTAAAGCTAGGTTCTCACTTGTTTTTTGAACGGCAGAGAGATATCCAGAACTCCGTCTGAAATCCGAGGAGGGTTTGACCAGATTTCATCGGACACATCTGATCTGTTAGCGTCTTTGAGCGGTAAACGAGCAAACCCTGACGCTTGATCAGAAAGCGGCGAGGTTTTTTGTGTAGTAGCAAACCCTGTAAAGACACCAGAAAAGTAAAACACAAAGAGAGGACGTAAAGTCAGAGAGGAGCTCACAGGACACAGTGGTTACAAGTTATGAATGATAGTCGCTCCTGGTACGCGAAACTTATTGACTATGTTTGAATAGCAAATCTCAGTCACTTATCTACATTACGTTTCGCCAATGATGGATGAAACTCGAGCGCGCGCTCCCAACATACTGAGCTGACCATCAAGCGATAGACGGCATGCCTAGCCAACGAGACTGCGAGTTTACCAAGGGTTACTGAACCACTGAGCTGCGCTAAATAGCCTTTTTATAAGTAATAAATTATTCGCACATCGTCCTTTCACCCTTAGCTGTCAGAGTGTTTACTCAGTGAAAAAAAAAAAATCCGCCACCTCCCCTTCCCCCTGGCATACCTTTAGACAAGCTGCCTTCAGGTTCCGTCGTTGCTTGCGGAGCAGAGTGTTCGTGGGTGAGTCGCTCTAAAGCTGCCAGGCGATCTTGTAACTTCCTCTGTTCAACTCTAAGGGGACTGCAGGATTCAAACACGGTCAGAATCAGTGCGTCTAAAATACCTTGGTCTCCGCTCCTGTTAGCATATGGTTGCCATCCATGGCCAAAGCAAATATTCCAAAACCTATCAGTCCCTCGTTTTTTTCCATTGACCAGTAAACAATGTTAACCTTTAGCGGTGATAACAAAATTGATCAAGTGACCGCCTGAAGACAGTATAACTAATTATTTACACTTTTTTGCATATACACTGTCCGCCCGAACATAAGCGCAAGGGTGAAAATACTAAAAGTAATAATTTATGAAGCGCAAACGACTTACCTTAAAATTCCAGCTGGGATGGCAAGCTTTTGAGCAAGGAGTGGCCTTTTTTCGGGCTGCATGTAAATAAAGCAGAAAGTTTATAGTTCAATTTCAGAATTCAAATTTCAAAATTCAGTTTCAAAAGCTCATATACAATTGGCAGATGATGTTTTTGTTGCGCATGGATGTTTCTTTCGTTGTACATGTATATCATAAGAGTTTGTTTATCAGCTCTCAATCGCGTCCAAATTCGATTTACGTGCTAATAGAGACTTTAGACGACCTGGAGGAAAATAGTGGCGAAATTTATCAGGACTACCATTGGTTTTTCTTTGCTACGATATGATTGGTCTGAAAAACTCGCGCCAGGTAATTGACCAATCAGATGCCAGACCAAAAGCAATCGCGACTTGGTCACGTGTTATTGTGGCTATTTTGGAAAAAAACTGCCGGCTCTGATTTATGCATAGCCAAGTAATTTTATAACAGATGCTGTCACATTAAACAATTCGGATTTTCTTGCAACCTTTGTTGCAATGCAAGTTACACAAGAAATTGCCTCGTGCAACACACCCTAAAAGAAACATACATTTTTGTAAGGAATTCTACTTTTTGCAAAGATTCTAAAAGTCAACGCTGCAACGTTTTCTAGACGAAGAGATTACTCACTAAGGAACATTTTGTGTTTGACTCGTAAGAGTACAATAAAATGACAAGATAAGTTGTAAGCCTCGAATGGACTTACTGGACATAGCTTATATATATGACTGGTTTTTAGGTTAGTTTATCATTGATTGTTAAGTCACGCGTACGCCGTCCCTGACATTTTAATAAAGACTTTTATATTAAGACTTTTATTTTACCTTTTGATGCTCTTGAGTAACTGACGAATCCAGTTTGAGGCGCTTACGCTAGAAGAATAACAGAAATAGCCTATTAGCCTGATTCAAGAAGCCACAACGAAAGGCTGTCGCTCAAAATGTAGGCCGCAAATTTAACATATTACCGATTCCCCTCCTTCTCCACTAATACATGTATGTGACTACTTCTTTAAAATTTCATGTTGTTGTCTTATATATCAATTCTGCTCATGCAATCGGGTTTTTTTTTCTTTTCCGTTCGTATACAAACACACAACGGTTTCGTAAATTTCTCTAAGTTCTTTGATCACTCTTGAATCAATGTGTAAAGTGTCATTATTATCTACCTGATTCTGAAGTAAGGCTTCGTCAGCGGGTCTCTTAAACGCTACTGATTTGTCTGCAAATTTCGTAGCAAATCATGGCATTGATTAATTAAAATCACGAGTTGAAATCGGTAAACTACAAAACTAAATTAACAGCAATCAGTCTTACTGCTCTTAAAGTCTGAGATTCAACCAGAAAATTCCTTGCTGATGACGTAGCTCAGCAGAGATCCCTATCGTGGCTGTGATTGGTCGTTGCTCGGTTTGAATTTTCGCGCGTAAGCAACAGCCAATCACAGACAGTACACGGATCTACGTAGAGCGACGTCATCAACATGTCATCATCGAAGTTTTCTCATGAGCGGGAGATGAAATGCGGAGTAAAACGATACAAAGGTAAGCATATAACGGAGATACATTGAATTCAAGTGAAACAACACTGAATTGTCAAAAGGGCAAAACAAAGAAAGAAAAGAAAACCTCTGCTTGCAATACCCACTATTTAATGTTGTGAGAAAACCAGAACTGGGTTTATATCAATTTAATTCGAAAAGCGCTAAAAGACTGTCTCACGTCTTAACACTTACCTACAGATCGCCTCACAAATGGCTCATTTATGATCGTTCTCGACTTGGTAGCAAAGTTCAGGGTGTTGGTTGTATCTGCGTAAAATCTGCGTTCGGGCGCAATGTTGGCAATCATACATGCGTGAGCTGTGCCACCGAGGGAGTCCTGAAAATAGGTAAAAGAGACAGGAAAAAAAATGACAAAATGTCACACAAGCGACTCAGGAAAAAACGCTCTAAGCATTGGTGAATCTGTAGGGCGCTCTATCACTGGACGAAAAGAAATGTGTGGGAGCGGTCGTGAGAGCGTGGGAGCTAGACAAAAAAAAAAATGAATAAACTGTGCAAGTTAGATTTTCGAATTTGTAAGTGTCGCGCTATCATAAGAAGCCCGGAAAAAAAAACTTTTATTTTTCAACTTACCTGGAGAAGACGTGTTAATTTGCTGTTCCTGTAGGGTATTCTGGACTGAAAAAAAAAACATTTGGGAGAGTAATTTTAATTCACCGATGTATTGAAAATACATTAGTTTAAAAGAGGCTATCAACATGTTCAAGACAAGCTATTAGATTTTGATATTGCTTTATATTTTCTTGGGTTTGTTATAAGAGTTTTACTTCCCATTTTATCATTTCAGCCTCACAAAGAACAAGAAGCTGAGAACATTAGGCTCGTAGAAAACACTAAATGGAAAAGCGCCCTTTTTCTCAACGTTAATGTTACATGTAACTTCTTACCAGACCCTGGTTCAATGCATCCACGACTTGTCCGAGAGCAAACAACGAACCATTGATAGCACCGCTTTCTTTCAACCTAAAAATTAGAAAGTTTAATAATTGTAAGTACGATTAATGTCACAAAAGATATCATCCTCCACAAAAAGTTCGGTGTCTCTTCTTCCTCCTCGCCCACCTCAAAGTCAGTGATATAAAGTCTTTCTAGATCGGCCAGCTTAGGACCTCTTACACTCATAACTTCACCAATTAACAAAGATCATTTTGGGGTGGACCACTGAATTTCCAGAAACCAGCAATTTACCCCACCCTTTCCCCCTCCCTCCAATGATTTTCCTATTGTAAACAGCTGGTGAGCCAATGAAAACGGAGATTGACAGAAGTAACGCAAAATGGATACAAGGATAAGGAGCAGATTCAACTTTGGTTTTAAAAATGGGATAAAATCAGGAGTATTAGCATAGTTCATTTAGTTTTAGGCCTCAGACTCATCAGGGTAGGCCTGGGATTTTTTCGAAGAAGGAAATCACATGACCCTGAAGACGACTTCCGCTAAGAGAACTTTAGTCACCACAGTCCTTTTCATACATGTAGAAACCATAAAATATCAAGTTGCATTATAGAGCACCTTATTCCCTCATTTCCTGTTTTTCTATTGTCCTCTGATCCAGCCAGGTCAATAAGGTAAAACTTTCCATTGAGGTTTGTGAATGGTGCTACCTGCTGCTGTTTTTGAACCTAAAGAGAATTCAGAATTACATGTATTATCTAAAACCACAGGACTGCCATGCATGCAAACGAATATTGCCACAGTATTAATGTAACAGTGACCTAAACTACTTGAAAGAAAAAGGTCCTGACCAATTCTCTCAAAAATGGTTTGTCATCGACTGATTTTTAGTAAGAAAAAAATGTACAGTGCAGTACCTTCATCAACACAATAGAATGGCTTCTACTAGAGTGCGGATTCAGCTTTGTAGCTGCAGTTTTCCTGAAAGATTATCACATTTAATACAACTTCCCTAAATTATTTTGTTCTATTATTTGCTAAATAGAAAAAAATATAAAACATGTTAAATATAATGTTCAGCAGGTCCTGTTCAATTCGCAGCAAATTATTATTTAATGTCATTCATTTAACTTAAAACCTCATTCTTGAGACAGCAAATTATTGGTCATTTGGGATGACTAGCTATTTCATGTGTCCTGGTAAACCACTTATTGAAATTATGGATCAAAACTACGTGAATCTCCGGCAAGGGTCAAAGCCAACCCACTGATAGGTACACATCTTTGTTTGGTTTCAAGAAACTTCAATATCATTAGTCCAGATAAGCCAAGAAAATGCTTGTCAACCATCATTTCCTCTCAGTTATCATTTTAAATGTTCAACTTTATTTCCAAGTGATACATAGGCAGCAATTAAACATACAAACCTCTGCTGACTGGCCTTTTCAAATAAGGACATAAATTCACCCAGAGTTTCTATCGGCATCTGAAAAAATATTGATGTCTTGAAAAAGGCAAAATTTTCAGCATGTCACAAGCATAAGGCAAGGAAACAATCTGAGTCCATGATGGGATTCAAACCCATGACTTCCCATATACCCGTCAGGTGCTCTAAACCCAGAGCTACAGAGAGACTCTTGCCTTGGTGAGCTAGGCCATTTACTGGGTTCGTATATGACATGCATCCCACAAAAGGCACAGAATGAACAGTGCTCAACAAGTTACACAAGCCGTCATTAAGGCACCAATTCTGGAAAGAAATTCATTTATAATTATACATGTAAATATGTAACACTTTTTTACTATGAACTCAAGTTCAACTTTATGACATGTCTTATCAATTTTATACATGTATGACCTGCTGATATGGTATGCATTCTCTACAGCTTCTTGTAATGTATTGTCAGTAGTTCTGGTGTACATTCAGATGATATCTAGGAGGCCGCTGACTCATGGCCACTTAAGAATACCTAGCACAGAACTGTAGAACCGCACAATCATGTAAGCAATTATTATATCATTTCCTGGGGGAGGAGATCTCTTGGGAGATAAGAACAACAGTTTTCATCAGACATTCACAAGGTGTGAAAAATAGAACATTACCAACAAAATGTTAAACATTTTTCTTTAGAAGAGAACTACATAAATTAATTATGATAATGTGTTGCTCAAGTGCTTGTGACACTATAAACTTTACCTCTGTTAAATTTGGTATGATGATATTTTGTTTCCGATCTTGTCTTATCGGTAAATCATCTCTCTTGGGATCCAACAAGTCTTTAATCTGATACCAAGATCAGATATTCAGTAAAAATATATACAAGTCATGTACACTTAACAATCATGGCAGGTTAAAAATAGAGGCATTGAGTCCTTGAGTTACATAATAATCATACATCTTCAAAAACTTTGTTTTTGACGTCAATTTCAAAGCGAAGTGAAGTGTGCCGAAAGTGAAAGCATGAAGGGGGTTACTAAAGGACGGGGAGGGATCAAAATAAAGATCTCGTATTTTCTGATCTCCTCCTGTCACCCTAGCTACCCTCTAATTACAGTACCACTCAAAAGTAAGTTACCACCCTCTAGCGAGACAAGATTGTCGTCTCGTGAGACAAGACTCTCATCTCGCGAGAGCTCTGTGATGATTTATTGATAATAATTGTCAGAAAAATACTGTGAAGAGTGGTCACCTGTCCCTGTGTATGGTATAATAATATAATGATATATAATAGTATATTAGCCACCTTTTCCTGGTATATCTCCAGGTATGAAAAGAAAACCTTGTATTTCCACTGTGAATTTGAATCCAAGTGTGAATCTATCAGTTTGAACAATTCAGCTGCACATCTTGGTATTAATCCTGCAGAAGTTAGTAGAAAAACAAAACAAAAGTGGAGATTCTATTACGCAGACACATTTTTTATCAGTAATTAAACTGTTATAACCCTATATATCACATGCAAGTACCTTACAGCGGCTTGCAGGGTATCTAGTATCTCTTTATAAATTCATTTAATATTTGATCAAATATTTATTTAATCATGCGTTGATCCTTGAACTATGCGCAGTCTTCAAATCAAAATCTATGGAGAGAGGTTCAAAAGACTGTGAGCAAAAAGCCAAGATGTGAGAAGAGACTCAATTTCCGAAGAAACTGTTGGTCTGCACTGTTAAGCAAGCAAAACACTTAGCTATAATACATTTTATCAACTTGAAGAAAAAGCTAAATTAATTTCTGAAGCGTGCTTGTAAGGCTGACATTCCAAGCATTAGCCCTTTGCTCAGATAAAGCACCAATGCTCAACACATCAGCTTCACAACCTTGCTATTAGGCAGTTAATAAAGGTACTAGATTGTCTAAATTGATCAACTTGATAGAAAGCCAGGACATTCTACTAACCTGGTTGTTCTGGTGATCCAACCATTGTGTGTGTTTTTCCTTCATTTGTTAGAAAAGGAAAAATAAGGATTCAGTTCATACATGTACTATCTAATTTACAGTTTTGGCAACCTCATTTCCAGGGTCTCTCATCTTTCTGCCCCCTTGAGTGAGACTGCAAAGATCAAGAATTTCTCACATGTGCAGGGTACACGGATTTCAATAAGGGCTGGGCTCCGGGGTTAGGGAGCAGGTTGTTTTCTCCGTCTGTCTGTCTGTCTGTCTGTGTTACTGTTTTTTTTTGACAATTAATGGAGACCTTTTTTAATGGATTAATGGAGATGCTGCTCACTGAAAAGCTTCTCTGTCTTATTTGGGATTTTTTAATTATATGTTCTATTTCGGACAGATAGTTTTGTAAGGAAGTTTACAACTGAAAGATCTCCATACCTGCCCCAGTGGGACCATATGCAAACACACTGGCATTGTGGCCTTGTAGCACATAAGGAATCAGCGGGCAAACTGAGTTGTGGTACAATGTCTCTTGTGTACTGTCTTCATCAAAAAAGCCATTGAATCTGAATAACACAGGGCAGACAATTAAAATAAGAAAGCTCTAACGAAAAACATCTGACCAGTGTGGCTAGTTGGGTTCCACCGTTCGACTCTTGCTTGCTTCCGAGTAGCTTAGAAACTGATTTCAGGAAAACTATACACGACAGTACGAATCACATTTCTTTTGCAAGTTTTCAGGTCTCCCGTCCGGTCAGAACGCTACAAAACTTAAGTTTATAATATAAGGTTACGCAAAAAGCTCACCAACGAATTACGATCATTTCACTCCATGGTTAGATCGCTCCAAGTCGATCAGTTCGCTGCAACCACACAGGATGAATACGCTACCTCAACAAACCGAGATTGGCTTGGCAGTGGATGAAAGAACGAGGAATAATCTATATGCGCTTAGAGCAAACTGACTTGGAGCGATCTAACCATGAAGTGACCGGATACCCTACCAACAGAAATGTATATCTGGTTATGTTTTATCGGTTGTTTTATCGTCGTTTTTTTTCAACGAATCGTCTACATCGTATCTTTACTTTACTTTAATCATTTTCTCAACAGAAATACATACATATTCATATATATAAAGCTGAGGGGGAAAGCCAAAAACAGGAACAAGTTCCCTTACAAATGGCCACCCAAACCACAGGAAAAAAAAAAATATATATATATATATATAAATATAATAGTAATAACAATAAAACCGGTAATAATAATAATATGGAAGCCGCGATTTCATTGAAATCCTGTTGAGTTTCCCATAACGTGATCTACGGCTATCCTCATATTTAACACTCACCGGTAGCGAATTGACTCTTCAGAATTTCTGCAATTCCACAATTCCAGTGTTGAAGAATCCACAGCTCGAACACAACGATCGGGAATTCCATCTTGATGGCTTCCTTCTTTTTCTTTATAATCAGCACTTTCGGGTCGCAAGCGCACTAGCACTCGAACCTTACATTCCTTTTTATGTGCAGCCATAGATCGGGACGCAAGAAAAACTGTAATTTGCTCGAAGGGACTAATATGCAGTCAGGAAAACATGGCCGCTCGTTTTGCGTGTTCGTTTCAAAAACGCGAGCCATATGCTAATTTATTCACATTGTCCAATCACAAGTTCTGTTCAGTTCCTCTCGGTTCACCCAGTCAGCCCAAACAACAAAGAAAAAAACATTCAAAATTCCCGACTATTTTTCGTTGTGACAATGAATGTGCTCTGTAACAAAATAAAAAGTTTGTGAAACAACAAAATCAACATTTATTCGTGTGACTTAACTAAATTGTATTGTACAAGTAAATCAAAATACATGTGCATCGTGGGGATAAGCTGATCAAGAAGACTCTCAAAACGTATGTTGACTATTTCCTTTACTTGGTAGATTCATTCTCATGTAGTTTTTGTATTTTATCTACGTGTCAAATTTTAAAGAAATGTGTCAATGAGAAGGGTTAAATAATGTTCAAAATAATATTTAGTTTGCATTTATTTTATAATACACCTGCTTATGCTCCTATCATGATATCGAAATTACGCGAGAGCCCGGAATATTGATGTGAGAACCGGCTGAAGTACATTACTTTTTTTAAGTGTATGCACTCATCTCATTGATAAATATTTTACGTACACATTCATTTTATTCTCTCGTTGCAAATCAGACAGCATAGGACTACACGGGGCGAACTGTCAAAAATGACCGTGATGACATGAAAAATTGACGAGCTTTAAGTTCCCGACCCAGCCGAAAAGCATCCATGCGCCTGGTGAACCATATTTCTGAAATTCCTCAGCATGCAAATACGTGCAAAAAACCCAAATGAACAGCGATGAAAATCAAGTTTCTAATCATAACATCAATGCATACTCAATGGTGTAGGTAAGTCAAGAGACTATAATAGTACAGCTTCAGTGGAATCCCGTTTTGGGCAAAAATTTGTGGTCATATGAGAGGCGTTTCCATTAACCTCATAAACAGAATTATTAAAATCAGAAAATTACAGAGTATGCGTTATCTTCTGGCCGAAAAATTGTATTAATAGAGTGATCATAAGGCGCGGCCATGGCGTTGAAGACTTATTCAACCCCGCAGGTAGCCCAACTTTACGCGGTGATGGCGGCGTGTTTAGTAGGCGAGTAAGTTCGACCAAAGTGTAATCATTGAACAGTGGACAGGAGTCGATGGAGAGTCCAAAAAAATATAGCTGTCATGATGGAGCGGTGTTCAATTGCGTGTCGAAAGTAATCAGGCAGTTACTTTGGTTTTGGTTTTACAGTTTGAGATTGGCTGAATAATCTTATTGGTAAGTAATTGGTTTGGCTTTGGTTCTATAACACTCAATTGAAAACCGCTCTATCATAGAATTGATATTATTGTGTTAGTAAAGGTTAGGCCATGTTAAGGTGAAGGAGGATTGTCGAAGGATTTTTTCGAAACTTTCTCTGAATGTTCCCTACCAAGGAGTGTGTATTAAGTTTAACCCAGCTCAGGTTGATATAATGTACGGCAGTTTATATTTCGGTCTGTCAGAAGTCTGTATTAAGCGAGCTCCGGTGTAGTAAAGGTAAAACTCTCAGGGCTGAATTCCTCGGTTCCTGTACCATCCGAGTCTACGTCCATCACTCTCCCGTAACACATTAGCTTCCCCAGCGTGTGATAGCCTTTCGCTTTTGCTTCCCCAGTGTCTCCGAACCTCAGCTGCTTTACAGGAAGAGTGCTTTTATCAGTCAAAAAGCCGCTGTCCTCCAGCCACTCACTTATGTCTGAATCGCAGTTACAATTAACCTTTTCAGTTCCCACGCAGGTTTGATCTACTCCGCATGCACATTTTCCGCTATGGGGAGGTGCTCCGCCCCAATACCTCATGGTCAAGCCGTCACGTGACACCCACCAGCCAGTGTCACCAGCCAGCAGGCTGGATTCGAAGCACTCATACTTGATAAATTGACGGCAGCCAGCTGATATGCTGATGAGACTTGTAATTTGAGATAAGTTTGCGCCTGTGTAAGTTACATCTCGTTTATAGCTTCCACCTGGTTCAAATCCATCAACGAGTGATCTGTTCTCACTGTCATGGCTTATAATCGTCACGCCACGCCCATTTTCCATGGTCATGTTGCAAAATACTTCAAAAGGCGCTTCTCCGATATCTCCACCATCGGGGTCGATGAAGTAATATCCACTGGTATCGTCCTTCATGCTGCCGGCCGAGTCTTCCTGTCGCATTTTGATGTCTTGACATGAAGGCAGAGCATGAACGTGTACATAAATGTATACTTGCAATATGATAATGTCATTCTGGGCTTCGCAGATGTAGGAGCCGTCGTGTGACAGTTCAGCGGAGGTAATGAACAGAGTGTTATTGAGGGAAATACTAATTCCTTCGCGGTACGGTACAATCCATGCCATTGTTGGTTCCAGGTCACTCTCGGCTGAGCAAGGGAGAGTCAGTGAGTCACCGACATAGACGTAATACACATCCCAGGGAGGTAGTTCTTTAAATTTGAGGACTGAATGTACAAATAGTTCCGCAGACGATAAAACGCTTCCCACTTCACTGGTGGCCTTACACGTGTAGTTCCCAGAATCTTCAAGTGAAACGTTTAACAGTAACAAGCTCCCCTCAGTTTCAACAGACCTGTTCACTGGCAGGTGTCCATTTTCTTTTGACCACGTGATGTTAGGCAGTGGATCACCATCCGCCGAGCACGTGAAAGTCACGTTCTCTTGCTCTTCGACAATTATTGACATTGGCTCTGATAGAAAAGTAGGCGGCACTGAAAAAATAACAGTTGGCTCGTCGTATAAGCACACATTGAAATGAAAAACTGTCCCTACGAGTCAAGGTTTTAGCTCGGTAAAAACTAATTGTCAAGGTAGAAATTTTTAAGGTAGAAACATCAACTCGGAAAAAAATATTGAGTTCCAGATGGGATTTGAACCCACGACCCTCCGTGATTTAATCGGATGCTCTAACTACTGAGCTACTGGAGACTCTATGGTGAGCAAGGGTGAAATGTGCATGGGTCTTTTGACTGGAACCGCATCGCGCAGTCACACAGCCAAATGATGTCTAGGTGATGAATTTTTTTCCGAGTTGATGTTTCTACCTTAAAACTTTCTACCTTGAAAATTTCCTTATAATAAAAACTAATTGTGGACAAATAAGTGTAAAATGGAAATAAAGCGGAAGTTAAAACTGCTTATTTACATGTTTTTAAACGGACCAGAACGTTTAAACTATACAAATTAAAAATATTAAAATTGGTTAAAACTTTGGCCACAAAAAGGACTGCAATGGCTGGGTGGGACTAAGGACGAGCTGCTACTCTCTATGAATTTAAATTTGAAAAACTTATTTTATTCTGGAAAACTCCTTGAACATATTAAACGAAAACCAGCTGACAGGGATCCGGCCGTTCAACCAATGGATATAAATTCAATTACAATAGATAGTGCTTCTCAGGATTACTAGTCGCGTAGCTGCTGGGGTGAGCTGGCTCTCGTTGACGGTCTGTGTTGCGCGAAGGTAAGATACTGAGCTGAGAAGCCGCAAGAGTCACCCCTAAATGATTATCATAATGAACGTGAAAATGTGTTTCATACTTTGGCAAATCTGGCCACTTCTCTCGTAAGGCGGTTCGCAGAAGCAATCATAAGAACCAATGGTGTTGACGCAAGAAGCTTTTGCGTGACAATTATGTCTTGATGCGTGGCATTCATCAACATCTATATCAAAAGGAGAAAGAAATAAACTAATCGAATCATTTTGTAGACGTAAGAAAATACTTAGTAGCCACTCATCAGTATTGGTTGGAAATACGCGAATCTGACTTGCGCTCTCGTCGTTTTTTTATTCGCTGGTAGACAACGATCGCTGCTACCAACTGGAGTAAGGAGGTCAAATAATAAGACTCTTACAAAGATGATGTTTGACATGACATTACA
The DNA here is from genome assembly GCF_042242905.1 of Orbicella faveolata. NCBI lineage: Eukaryota > Metazoa > Cnidaria > Anthozoa > Scleractinia > Merulinidae > Orbicella > Orbicella faveolata. The sequence goes on along the minus strand of NW_028301577.1, from coordinate 26,508,734 downwards.
GGAGCATATATTGGTATAGGTGAATTCAGTTTGGGGCTGACCTGACATAAATGCAGGTGGAATACTTCTAACGTCAGGGCCAGCTAGTAACAGGCACACCGAAGCACTTGCCTCAGTCATTTTCTTTGTTTTTTGTTGTTCACAGTCATCATAAACACCCTAAATACCCAGAAGGAGAATTTAACCATGCACATGTGTTACCTCAGTCATAATTTTTTTTCTGGCCGGGCTCTGGATGCCTGATTTAGCATTGTTTCTGAGAATATGTCGCTTTTCAATTCTTTAGTTTTTTTCACAATTTTTTTAGGACAGTGATAGGACTATTCTTATCACTACGATGGTCGGGACCTCATGTTACACTAAGTTATTTTTATCTTAACAGTACCGTTTTGCCTTCGTTTTACCTTCGCATGTAGATACACCATCTCCCTTGTACCCAGGCTTGCATGAGCACTTATTTGAGCCCACGGTATTTATGCACTCTGCATGTGCGTGGCAACCATGGTGTTGTGTATCACACTCATTAATATCTATACAAAGTGGAGGAAGGAACAACGTGAATCTAATAATCCAAGGATTAGTTCATCGGAGGGGGCTGAATTAAGTTAATCTAGGATTAGAGTTACGTGAATTCAGTTCAATAAGTTATCATGCATTTGTTCAGTTTAGTTCCTCAAGCCAAATCGTCCCTTTTGTTCAATACAGCCGCTTTAATTTTCTCTGCTTAAAAGAATAAGGAAATGCACTGTTTAATTAATAAATTCCATGTTATACCCTGCGTCTCCTCAGAAATAGCTCACAAATGACGTCAAAATGTGGTAAGAACAGAAAAGGGGCACGCGAGTCGTTAGGCGAGTGTTTCACTGATTTTGTTACCACATCTTGGCGTCTTCTATGATCTATTACTGAAAAGACGCAAGGCAACATGGAATCTATCTGTTTTATATAATAAAGAAACCAAAAAATGTTAATGACGTCATCTTTACGTCTGTCCTCCAATTGATCACAGGTAAGAACCAATCAAAATGCGAGAATAATTTGACTTATTATATAAATTGGAATAGAGCAACCACACTGCATTTGCCTTAGCCTCTGGCAGGTGACTGCGGGATATTCAGACTTCAGTACCTGCGCAAAAGCGACCGTTCCCGGTGAATCCATCGTGACAGAAGCATTCAAATGAGCCCGCGGTGTTCTTGCAGCTGGCATGAAGGTGGCAGTTGTCATATTTTTCTTGACATTCGTCAACATCTGTATCAGTTAAAAATTTTGACAAAAAGGATCAGTAATATATCGTAATAGTGAAATACACCCCCAGTGTTGCACATGAAAGCTTTCCCGACTTACGCTCCTTAAGGTCGACGAGAGCCTGGCTTCGAAACCTCGTCCCCAGGACAATTTTGAAAATCATCGAGGAGGAGACCCCGGGGACGAGGCTGCCTGTCTCCGCACGGGTTACGCGGTTCTGAATTTTCATTTGATCGAATCATTTGCTAAATGAAGATTTTTTAGCCTTGCAATTGGTTACTAGTGTCATGATGTGACTATACAACTGTATAAACAGATGTCGTTAGCCACTATATTAGCCTGTGAACAGGCCAGACCTTTCCAGCTGGAGCCTGTTCACAGGCTACAATTATATCAATTGCTAGCTGTTTCTTCATACTCACCGACAGCACAAATTTCTCCAGTGAAGCCTGATGGACACACGCACTGGAAGATGTCGAGTGATTCAAAGTTTGGAATGCACGAAGCGTTCTTAGGGCATGGACCAGTCGAACACGAGTTCTACAAAAGAACACAAAATGAGATATGCTACCACGAAAACCTTGTGGACAAGAAAAAAATATAAGATGTAGCTGTAGGCGTTGAAAATAGAAATGACAAACGCCGAGAAGGGTTTGCCGGAATTGCAAACCTAAATTTTCACCTTTCTATATTTTTAGAAGACCTTCAACTAGGTCAGCATATGCCTCTACGAACGTTTCAGGCTAATAAAGGAACACCTAGAGTTCCCAAATCCCAGCTACATGTATTTCTAGCCTAAAGAACAGTGAAGAGTAGGGTTGGACAAAGATAAGATGTAAGAGGCTGGTAAAATAAGGGGTCTAGATCACGTTTCACGGAAAACAAAATAGACATTTCATGCATTACGAAATATTTGTCACACGAACTAACAAGATTAATGAGATATTGAAGTTTTATTTCCAAAGTACAGCAAACATCAGTAACACGCTCGCCAAAAGACTCATGTACCCCTTGTTTGTTCTTACCACATTTTGACGTCGTCTGTGATCTATTACTGAACAGACGCACGGCAACATGGAATCTATTTGTTAATTTTGTCAGTAAGGATCACTCTACCTCGGTTCCACGGTAGAAGTACCCAGGCCTGTCCGTCATGTTTTGAGGGTCTCTAAACTCATCAGATTGGCTGATTTCACATTCTCGCACACCATTTTCCACTGCAGGACCCAGGTTATACGACACACAGTACTTGTGTCTGAAGCATTTCATCTGGCAGTCATCTTCCTTCTCCACCGGATATGACGCTAGCACATGGTCCTCCAATGATTTGTCGAATTTTGGGGCGAAAACCTTGACCAGGGTACATCTGCCATCTTTGAATAGCATTGGAATGATTGTTAACTGGTAGTAGTTTACAAATGCTCTATACCTACTATTTTCCGAACCTCCAAGGGAAACCAAAATTGGTCAGGCAAAAGCAATTAGATAATTGCGGTACTTTCCGGCGAAATTGATCAAAAATTGCCCTCAGCTGGAGTTGGTAAGGTATATCGTGTAGATTCATAGAGTTCGAGATATGAACGAGTGCCAATAATAACACATTAAGCGCTAGAAATACGTACAATATTTACGTGAGAAAAATAGAAACTTGTTTTAATTAAAACATCTTTCCTGGTTTGTTAAATATAGATATTAAAAATATTATAAACATAATAGATATAATCATTGGTATATGCGATCCAAGGTCATAAAATGATAATGATCTCTAACACTGGAAAAATGTTATAATTACTGCAACCCTGCGGATTCCATGGGAAATTTCCTCTGTTTTCCCGGTTTGAGGTGTTGACTCCTATTAATAAGTTATGTGCGTTTTATGAGTTTTTTTATCTGTGCGGGTTATAAGTTTTCCACAGCAGTCACTGAAGAAGAGATATTGAAGATCTTACAAATGGTTTCATATGAGCGTAAGGTCATTTTTCGACAGCTGGAATAAGCGCTGCATATGCAGTTAAGGCTAGATTTTATCACATAGCTTGTCGTGCACACAAAACACTTACAAGTTACCTTAGAAGCGTATATTTTTTTGTGAGGAATAAGGCGTTTAGACCAACCATATTTTTGTCATTTTTCGTTTGCGATTTGAGATATCACTTCTATCTTTCTTTATCAATCACTGAAATGGCCGGTGTAATAAATTTATTGCTTTTTTGGGACTGTTAGTGGGGAAGGGATATATACATACACCGTATATATCGGTCTTTTTTGAACAGATCTTGCTCAGTTTTGAGTTCTTGCAGAGAAACCCTCAGGCAGTTGATATACTCGGTACCATTACAGAGATCACTTTTGTATAAACAACTACTTGTAGTTGTAACGGACAGCGATTATATGAAATCAGAGTTTACTTACCAATGAGAGCCTGCGAAATGGCAGCGGGAACCACAAAGTTACTCAGAATGAATATGACAGCACTGGTTTGTACAATCAGATCCGCCATTGATGTTCAGGTCTGAGTGAAACTTTAGTTATTGTGAGGCATCAGTTAATCGAAGGAGTGATGATATTCTAAATACCGTTCAGAATGTATGCCTTATTATACGAAACAATTCCTCGCAACCAATAAGAAGAGCGTGCAATTGAAGAATATTAAACATTATTAGAAAGACAGGTGTACTCCAAAAGTGTAATTTATAGTTAGGTTGTTTCTTTCAAATAACTCTGCAATAAATAGAGTTTTAAAACCTATCACGCTGTTTCTAGTTTGAAGCCGAAAAAAATGAGAGCCCCTGGCTTACTCGGCATGACTGTCATATCTGCGCTAAAACTGAAAAAAAAAAAAGAATACTCTCAGAAAATTCTGGCTCGGTAAATTAAAACAATATTTGAAAGCGAGCAGATAACTTTTGCACGAAATATTCCTTTAAAAGCTTCGCGGGTCAGTTGCGGAAACGTTAAGATGGAGGTGGTAGTTTCATTAGAATTCCTTTTGTAGTCACCGACTCCCATGCAATACTCAACTCCAATGTTTATGACCCAGTAGGGTACGGGGTTATAACTCAGGCGTATCTCCGGAATAAATCCTTCGTTGCAGAATAACAAACTTGATTTGAGTTCAATAATATAAATTCAACACTGTTTATATAAATCCGTCGATATCTTCCACGAAATTTGGGCATCAGTCATTCTACTTGCATGCCCAAATTATGGTCTATGTTGCTGAACTGCATGTGGTTCCGATCGACCGTGAAAGTCTTTTGTAATTAATATAACTTCCACATAATTGATTACCTGTTGAGAAAGTGTGAGACTCAAAATAATTATTTAATGTCTTAAGGAATATCTGTTCATCAGCTGTATGCATTAAATAATTCAATGCGGAGTTGGTAAATGTCATTGGTGGACAATTAAACAGGAGAGACGTCGCCTTACCACATTTCCAAACGTCGAAGAGCTGAGTTGAGAAACGCCACGCAGTGAAGTATTTTTGAAGGACTTCAAGGTGTTAATTAAGAAATGTGATAAAAATGCTGTCTTAAGTGAGTGACGTATCTTCTCAATCGAATTTAAAATTAAGGAGAAAACGGAGAAATAAAATATTGAAAATCTATGTTTGTTAAGATCAGATATCCAAACACCGGGTTGATCGCCTTTTTTCTTAAACTGGATAAAAATCGTGGTGCGACTGGTGCCTGGCTCAAACTCTCAGTGTCAAACCGTCAGAGTGAGATAAGGAAATTGATAGCCAAGCATGCAGTTAGGTTTGATCACTCTAAAAGTTACCAGGCCAGGATATAAACCAATTTGTCTGTCCTGCTTATAGTACTGGTCCTACTTATTCACATCTTCCTTTTTTTTTTTCATATTTGAAATCTAGAATGTTTTCAAACCGGCTTGATAAGTTACGTTTAAAAGTCAGATATCAGTAAAAATATTACACGAGCAGTTTGCCCGTCGATGCCGTGGTTCTTGCTGCTCCATTCTAAACATTGTCATCTCAAAACCGTGAACGAAAAAAATGGCAGTTCTGCAACCCAGATCTCCCACATTGAACAGAGTGAGATCTGGGTATGAGTAGCGTGACCAGACTCGCGCGTGACCAGCGCCTGGTTACCAAGTAACATGGCTTCCATCGCGGTGGTTGGAGCGGGAGTTATCGGTCTTTCTTCAGCTGTGACCATTCTTGAAAGAGACCCGACTCTGAAAGTCACACTAATAGCAGATGCGTTTTCCCCCAATACAACCAGCGATGGTGCGGCAGGGCTCATGTTGCCTTTTGTGATGGGAAATACACCTCTTGCGTTACAGAAGTAAGCTTTTTGATCCACTCTACTTTGGGATGATCCGGGTCACCACATGAAACCAATGAATCCACTCTGGTCAAGGATTCGTGGACTACTTTGATGCGCCATGATCTGATATCACTTGGATCATTGATTTTGTTCTGTACCTTTCCAAAGGAACGCACACAAAAATGTTAAATTTCGATAGCCAGCCAACTCCATTCCAGCAATGGTACTCTGTAAATCTTTGGGTAGGGGTGTGCCGCTGAGATACTGAAACGCTTTCCCTGTACTAGACCATGATCAGCTTGATTTCGCAACTCTATTCTAGACTAGGCACCAAAAACCACTTCCCTATCCCAGACTAGCTATTTTCAATGTAGAAACTTATGTTTATCAAAATCATAGTCCAACATAAGCTAACTGATATCTTACAAGTTTCAATTTCTATTATAGAACTTCGGGTAAAGATTCCCATTTTGGACTAAATTATTTATACACCGGTCACTTTTGTGGTGAATTATACCCTATTCTAGACCAAAACTGTTTGTTTTCTATACCCTCTCTTGGACTAAACTTCCTGGAAACCATACCCGTCATAGCTATATGGGAGTACCCCCCGGGACCTCAACAAGCAATTTTAAAGCTTTTAAAAATGCATTAATATATACTTTTTGTTTGAAAATTATGTAGAAAATGGTTTTCTGAAACTCTGAAAGAATTGGAGAAGCTGTTAAAGAGAGAAGATGCAGGGCAATATCTAGCATTGTACTCAATGTCAGCTTATATTATTTGCGATGAAATTGAAGAGGTATGTCATCTTTATACGGCTGATTTAACATAGTTTTATTTTATATGGCTCTGAACTCTCCACCCCCTCCCCGCTATGTATCATAATCCAGTAATAAAAAATGAGGTTCACCTAGCTTGTTCCTGACCAAGACTAAACATTGGACATTGTGGTCAAGTGACTTATGCTCACTAGGTCTTTGCATTTGGACTATGTGCATTTTGGCTTTCAAGCAGATCTGCTTGGTGATCATTGGTCATGCATTTGTTGATATTCATTGCCCTTCAGTTTAACGTTTACTACTGAAATATCAGTTATGTCTAATTTATTGTGATTTTTGTAGTGTAATCAACTAACTAAGCATTGAATGTTCACATGATTATAATTTTAATATTCTGAGTATCAACTGGCTGGTTTTACTCATTCGATTTAGCACCCACCTAGAATAGGCACCAACCCTAAAGCCAGTAAAAGTAAAGAAGCGCCCAGCCTCGAACATGCACCCACCACCACCCCACCCCCTCCCCCTGCCACTCAAACTCTTATAAGTGGCTACCCCCCTTGGAAGGCCTCTTAAATATTTTATGTGACTCAATTAATAGTACCACTGTTATATTTGTAAATTACTGTACTTTAGGTAATTTAAGATTGTAAAATGTACTCGTTAATTCAGTTGTTTTACTGCAAGAGAGTTTTAATAAACTACTTTACATAAAAGAACATTTCTTTGTTGAGCTTATGTACTTATTACCTACAGGAACCTTATTGGAAGGATTGCGTGGATGGATATCATCTTCTTAGTCAAAAGGAGCTTGATAGGTTTCCACCGCCATCAAAGTCAGTATTAGTATTGCTTTTATTGTTGCATGAACTAGCAGGTCAAAATAATTAATTCAATTAATCACAAGAATTAATTATTTGATTAATCACAAATTAAAAAGAGCTTGATAAATTTCTACGACTATCAAAGTCAATGTAACATCATTTTTCATTATGCAAATCAATCAATAAAATTTGATTCATTCAAGGAGAGAGACACTTGAAAAGATTGCTTGTAACTGACACACATAATAACTACAGATTACATAAATTAAATTAAGAGTCAGTTTTCGAAGATGGAGGAGAACTCGTAGCAAACTTAAGCAGAGAAAACCCTACAATCAATCAGTCAGTAATGGATAGGTAAAGTAAAGTCAGCATACAAGCCCAGTGGTCCATCAGGCTGAAGCTTATCCCGGTTCCTGTAGCATTAAGTGACTAGGAATATCTCTGATGGGGTGCTAGTGAATGGTAGGGTTACCTCCAGCATTAAATGGGTGATTCCAGATAGTATCCATACCCTACCATGGGTAGCATGAACATTTTAAGCCCCCCTTGCCTTTGGAAATTCCAAAATGGTCTACCCCCCCCCCCCCCCTCCTCATGCCCATTGAATTCCAAAATTGTTAACCTCTCCTCCCCTCCGGAATTTCCAATTTTTTTCAGGCCCTTTGGAAACCATGTTTGACTGCCTACAATTTCTAACGAACGCTTTTTACCCCCTCCAAGAAATTTCTGCTCTCAATTTTCAGTCAAGCAAACAAACAACTCAACTTTCTTATAAATGTTTAATAAAGCACAAGGTAGCTTTTCCTTCTAAGTGTTATCATTACGTTGCTTACCACCAAATAAGACTTTTTCTTCTCAGTTCATTAGCTTCATATTTTCAGGAGAATAGATCATATTGATACCAGTGAAAGGCAAAAGTAAAGTTCACAATGTGCCGTCACCTGCCATATTGAAAATTTTGCTCATTGAGTAACTGCTGACCACTAGTAATGCAGCCTACAAATCTGTCAGGTGTTCCATTAGGAAACGAGAGACTGGTGCCAGATTTTCCCACTCAACAAGATCATTGACAACAGGAGATCAGAAAGAAACACAGACTTGTTTTATAATTATTTCATTAATCAATCGTCTAATTCATCAACTTTAAGGCCTCTTCGATGAGGGGCTTGCGGCACAACCCATCTGCTCACTCATTTGCGTGATTGCTAACACCTGCCTGATTGATTTTTACCATGCTTCTGTGGTCGGTTCGTGCTTGATTTGCAAACTGGAAAAGTTATCAGATCAGTGATTTCAAGCGAAGCTCTCGCTGTCTTCCCCCTCCGGAAATTCAGAGCTGAACCCCCCCCCCCCCCCTCCTGATGCATTTGGAATTCCAAACTGCATTATCCCCCATGCCTATAGAATTCCAATCCAAGAAACCCCCCTTCTCCCTCAGAATTCCAAGATGCTGCCCATGGTATGGTATGGATATTTTCTTGAATCACCCAATTCACCATTACCCGTTTGTACACCTGGGTGAAGAGAAGTACTGTGAAAGTAGTATCATGCTCAAAAACACAACACAATGTCCCCAGCCAGGACTTGAACCTGGACTTGAACCTGGACCTGGACCGCTTGATCGACAAACTCAATCTAATCTCTGATTTTTGTTTAATTAATGTTTGTACTGTCTTGCAGATTTGGATATTCCTTCAGAGCACTGTTTTTTAATGGCAAGCAATACAACCCATGGCTTCTTGAAAGGTAACAGGGTTTCTTTTTCATGTACTCAATATGAAATTGATAGACTTAAATACATTTGCCACCAGACTTGAAATGCAATTTTTTAAGCATTTCTTGAGCATTTCTCGTCATGAACAATTGATAAATTTTAGACTCACAATGTGTTGCAGGTGTTGCTGCAAGTTATGATTCATTATATGTATATGCACTGCATATTATTCACTCTCAGATTTCGACGTCTGGGTGGTTCTGTTGTGAAAAAAACAATACATTCATTGGAAGAGGTATGAGAACTCAGTATGAACATAGTGCCACATGCCATTAAAATTTGCTTCGGGTTTATTGTTCTTGACATTGTTATTAATCAATAAAATTCATAAATAAATGCATAGGTACTAAAATTATGTTATCAGATCAAATTTCACTGCTTTAAGTGTCAGCTTATTTAAAAGCTTGCAGGTCTTTATGATGTTGTCGTTAACTGCTCTGGGATGAGAGCTCGGGAATTAGTCAATGATCTTTCCATGGATCCTGTCAGAGGTCAAGTCTTAAGGGTAAGCTTAATTAACTGTTTTATGGTGTTTTCATCATGTACATAAAGATTATAAACTGATCTTCTCACACACAAGTGGAAGTTACTACAAGCCAAACTTAATAACAAAGCCACTGCTATTCCATAATGACAGCACATGATACCAAACAGCCAAATGAAACTGTTACCCAAATTGGGTCATGTGTTATGCGTATAAGACTGTTACAGTTACAATTATTACACATGGTCCAGTTTTTGTCAGTGTGGTTCTTTCAGGTAGAACAGCACATTCCATTTGCTAAAATGTATCCAGCAAGCTATGAAGCTGACATGTTTGAGCTAACTAGAATGCTAGACCTAAGGCCTTATGCATCCCATGGCGCAACAAGAACTTATTCTGATTATGATGATGATGATGATGATGATGATTATGTATGTTTGACTTGCCCAACTGAAATAAGGAAATCAAATGCAATAGCTTAATGAAATCATTTATATGAGAAGTGCTACACCTGTCACTGATTGAGGAATTGTTTTGTCTTGTTTCAGATGGAATAGTTACCATAAACTGCCGCTTATAAGCCCAGGGCTTTTAAATGAGCTTATAAACAGAGGGGCTTATATCTGAGGGGGCTTATAGCCAAGGGAGCTTATAAACGAGATAAAAAAAAATGATCAAAATACGTTTTGTATTTACTAGCAATTAAGCTTGAAAACGAATTCAAAAGAAGGAAAGTTAGAGGGGAGGGGGGCTTATAACACGATGTATTTTTCAGTTTACAGGTAGAATTGGGCCTATAACCGGAGGGGCTTATAACCAGAGGCGCTTATAAGTGGCAGTTTATGGTAGTCAATAAAGAACCAAATAATTATATGAATTGTGATTGGTCTGCTGTTACAACACAGTCATTAATTTTTGCCTGAAGAAAACGCTTAAGCAGTTTTTTTTATTTTTTTATTTCAAGGTAATACAGATACCCCTTTAACGCGTCTTTACCATTTTTTACAGCAGTCACCACATTGTCAAAGGGTGGTTGTTAATGACCTTGTATCAATGGGGTCCACTGTTGTTGATTTTTTTAATTGAATTCTCATTCTAGGTTTATGCACCGTGGATTAAAGAGGCTTATTTCAAAGGAGATAAACACCTTGCAAAGCAGGAAAGATACTGTTATATTCTTCCACAGTAAGACCAAGATCAACATTTCTTTATAATGTGTAGTCCCGGAAAATATCCATACGTCCCCCACGAAAGGGATTTTTCCTAAGACCCCCCACCCCTCTGGAGCTTCATACATTTCTTTAATTTTTCAGTATTACAGAACCCCACCCCCTGGGAAATTCCCATTCCCTTCTGTGGGGGGTGTATGGATTTTTTCTGGAACTGCCCAATGAACATCTACAACATTCTACATGCGTAGGTGGATTCAGCTAACGTGTTTAAATCCTTGTTGCCTCCCAAGGGATATCAATGCATTTGGGAAGTTACAATATTGTTCTTTTTGTACACACTCCTATGAAATCAGTTGCATGTGGCAAATTGCATCATTGTAACCTCCCAAATGAATCATCACGTGGTCTGGATATTGGATGGCAATATGTCAGCGGAATCTGTGTACTGCGGGCCCATGAGAATGGGTTTCTATTATCATAGGGCTGAGCCTAATAAGGATCTATAATCTCCCTCAAGTAAAAACTAAACTCTGCATCAAATGTTCTCTGTCCACACTACGCCAGAGAAATTTGAAAACGGATCAATCACCGGTCATTTTGGATTTGTGTTTGAGGAAAACTCGGGCAGGAGGTCACGTGATTATCGTGAAGTCATTGTTGTCGAAAAGCTCCGTTTTCAAAGCGTTTTCGGTCCACACTAAAACGCAAAGCCGGCGTTTTCAAACTCCTCCGGTTTGAAGAGCGTTTTCGAAAAGCTCCGTTTTCATGACGGATTAGTGTGGACGGTAGGCCTAACCGTAGAAATTAAGCTGCGTTTTCAATTGCCTCTGGCGTAGTGTGGACGAGGCTTGACACTTTGTTACTGTTTCTTCAGAGCAAATGGTGAAGTTGTTCTCGGGGGAACTGGATATCACAATAACTTCGACACAAAAGTTAGCGCTGATGACACCAGACACATCTTAGAGGTCACGTCAAAGCTCATACCTAGTCTAAAAGTAAGTCAAGTGTTTGACAGCGTAAATCATCGGAGCGCAAAAGTGGAGTGATTTTAACTAGTGTATGTAGTGTATTTATAATATTATATATGAGAAGATTATGAAGAAGGATAAGTTTATTACACGACTAAACATAACTAAGAAGGCTTATAATCTTATACAGCCAATTCCCCGGGCCGATTAGAGTGTGAGTCTTATATCTAGAAAATGTTCGACTGGTTAAAGCTCTTCAAGCTCCAATTCGATCACAAAAGCTGGTTAGTTAATCTCTTATTCCAGGACTGGACTGGAAGAACAAAGAACATCGGCCCTTGGTCTTTCTATACAGACTTAAGTAACGGCCGATGTCCTGCCAGTGTGGCCCTCGCGGGTGGTTAATAAGCATGCACAGCCTTGAAAAATTAACATTTTGAGCATTTTGCTAGCGGCATGTTGAATTCAGTGACAAAAAAGGAGAAGAAAATCAATGACTGACATAATTCAGTTCTCACCATATCCCAGTCACTAATCATTGGTTTCATGTATGCACAAGATAACTCAAAAAAATATTCAAAAAAATGTGCAAATGTTATTGTTTATAGTGGTCAGTGCGCTTAGCTTCACCTAGCTAGTTCACAGGCATGCCACTTAAACAGAAAGAAACAAATATATTATTATTATTATTATTATTATTATTATTATAATAATAATAATAATACTAATAAAGTTTTTTGGGCGCATTTAAAAAACTCAATGCGCTTACATTGGTTAAATCCTATCAAATTATGTTTATCATCTAAACATAATAGGCTTAAAAATCCCAACTGGAAGGAGGCAGATCAGTTGGCTATTTTCAAGCATGACCCAGGGGTTGAACTAGGATCTACCGAGAAATGACCCCAGTTAGTGGTCAGAGCTGGACTTAACCACACGCGACTTCCGGATTTCAAGTCCGCCGCCCTAACCACTCGACCTTGCTGCGTCCACCTTTTTAAAGAAATGCTGCCCAATGCTCGTGATAAAGTCGGCTGGGAAGATCGGTTTAGCATTGTCTGACATGCTTTGTTTCTTTTCTTCTCTTCAGCGAGCTCCAGTGTTAGAAGCATGGGTAGGACTGCGACCTGGTCGACCCTGCACAAGAATTGAAAAAGAGGTCATGAAATTTAAGGACAAACTTGGAAGAGAACGGAGTCTCAAAGTTAGTAGGGGAACTATGGGTGTTTTGCAATTCTGGCAATAAAACACTCGTTATATGATTAATAAATAAATATAATCTACCAAGCAATTTTGGAGCGCATGTTTAAAGTCTCTTATTTCTCCGGGCCGTATCAGGACAGGACCGTCTCACACGTGCCTCGCGTGGACACACAAGTCGCGCACGCGCCTCGCGTGCCCAAACGGGTCTCTCACTCGCCTTGCATATCGCTGACTCGTGTCATAAAACTAATGTAGAACAGAAAAGACTAACCATTTAAAACAAACGTTCGTAGCATTCTTCTATGATTTCTTCTTTTTCTTTTCTGGTTTCTCGGTTGTTCATAATTATGGCCATGGTGATTTATTCTTTTGTTTTCTGGTTTTCAGGTTGTTCATAATTATGGGCACGGTGGTTCAGGTTTAACAGTTCACTGGGGCTGTGCAGCCGACACCGCTGATTTGGTATTTCAATTTCTGGCGCAAGGGCAAATGGCGAAACTATAAACAATCCGTTGATGATAGTGTGGGGAACGATTATTCGTTACAGTAATCTAGGATGACTGGTCGTTTTCTCTTTACGCCTTTTTTGCTGTTTTGTGAGAGTTAAGGCGTTTTATCGATGTTTAAGTTAATTAGTCAATATTTTTTTTCACTGTTTTAGTACTATCGTTTTTAAATGATAGTATGAAAGTTCAATTTACCCCAGGGCATCCCTGAAAACCATCTTGATAAGAGAAACCTCCTGCGTAACTGATCGTTGTTTCATTATATCACTTATGTACGGGTATATATAACAGCTGTGCAAAACAGCAGTGGCCTCTTAATTGATTTCGTACGTATTACATCAGAAAATAATCAAGTAATGATAGTTGTATAATTAAAAGAGAAATGACAAAATCGTGTATTTCGCTATTATAGGTAAAGTTACTAGTGTATATAATATTTGCATTGCAAGTAACGTCATTGCTGCGATAAAAAATCGTATAACTAATTTGTTAAGAAAATACCGAAAATAACATACTATTTGAAACAGGTCTGACCCGAGAGCAATAAACCCTCAATTACCCCAATACCGTGAGGTTATTGTTTTCTAGTTTCTTCTTTTGTGTGTGTTACTCAAATTTCGAGAAGATAAGGTAGGGCACTGGGTACTAGAATGTCACAGTCGGTAAAACAAGCGCCATGGTCAGTAAAATCTTGGTTGGAGCATGCGCATCATTTAGTTCCTGAATCGAACCTTGTTCTCCAGTCAAAAGTAGCATGAGCAGTAGCGAGCAGTTATTAAGAAATTGTGACTGAAAACGGTACAGACAAGGAGGATGAGGTATTTTTTGATGTCGTTTGTTTCTTGATATCCAGTGAGTGTTTTTGTTTAGTTACGGTTTCATTAAACATTCCAAGTGTTTTATTTATCTTCTTTTACAAAAGCAGAAGCGCCTTTGCTTCGTCAGGCAGTCAAATAGGCGAGTACCTTTCTATCGCCCGTAAACCCAATCCGCGAGTGTTGCACGGCCAGGTTATCCATCACCAGTAGATCGCCACTTCTCCACTGAAACCCGACTGCGCATTCCCACGCTGTTGCCCGGATGTGCTGCAACGCTTCCGGTTCAATTTCACTTCCGTCGCCGTAGTAAGTGTGGCAGGGAAACTTATCATCCGGGATCTCTGTGCCGTGAAAGTTTGGCATGTCCCTGTAGTAGGAGCCATTGTGCGACGTTGCCTGGTTGAACCAGATTTTCTCTCCGGTCAGCGGATGATGTATGAAGACATCTCTGTTTTGCCATAAGTACAAATCTCCGTTCGGGTCCCATGTGACACTGTACCCTTGTTGTTTCGCTCTGGGCTTGACATCCTAAAACAGAAGAGAGTTAAGGCGCTGTTACACTAGGTAATGATTCTTGAAACTTAGTTAAACACTCTGATATAACGAAACGACTAAATTCTACTCGTTGCCTCGCCGCAGCCATTGAAGAGGCTCTGGGAGGCTTGCGTGAGCGGAAAAAAGCGATGAGGGAACATTGGAGGTCAAAGAGAATGAAAACCTCTCTGTTTTCGGTGATGTCAGTATTATTTCTTCTATTTTCGTTCTATCTTTCAATTCAAAAACCAATTTAGCGATGTCCATGCAAAAGGCGTTCATTGCTGTGATCGCAAGATGCACAACGTAATGAGTCTAACTGCGTGTCACGTGATACATTCTCGACCAATCACAAAACGCGTTTCACTTGTGGAGTGTATATAAACAAGGCTATGAAATGACAAACCCTTTTCAGTAATTGTTAATAACCTGTAAATTGTCTGTTAGTGGGGTAAAAAGTGAAAAATAATCGGCTTTGTGTTCTCGCAGGGTTCGCCTCCACAGATAACTTTTGCGACTGTTTTTCAATTTATACTCCACTACGAATAAAGTTGACAGGTTGACTGTTTCTGTATACAATACCTCTTTGTTCTCAGTAAAGAAAACGTGCTGCCAGTTCATGTAATCCCCGCGAGATTTGTCCGGCAAGTAGCGTACATATCGCAGTTTCTTTTCTTCAAACTTTCGTACAACTGCAGAGTCAAGTTTAGAGAGAAGTTCCTTGTTTTTCACAAGTGGTGTTTCACCACCGCAGCCTTCAGCAGCCTGTTTTAGGCAGAAGAAGAACACCTACAAAAGAAGTGAAACATAGTAAGCAGCTGAACAAGTTAGTCTGTTCCAGGCTGTCGGTTTGTGGGGGCGAGCAATAGGAGAACGAGCCGAGCGCGAGAATGAGGGGGATCTTGGGAAGAAAGAAAGAGAGTTAACGGGCTTTCTCACCTCAAGTCCCTAGCCTTTTTTTCACCCGTTCTTTTCGCCGAAACACAATACAAAGCAGGCTATGTATCAGCTTACCTTGGAAGGGAAGACATCATTAAAAGCCATTTCATTGTGCGGCTCTATTGTATAACTAGGTGGGTCGATGCTGGCCGTGTAGGTCCCGGCACTTTTGTCAATCTGGGTCCGAAATGCCGTGCCACCGTCGTAAGTCAAAGTTTTCCCTTTAATCGCTTGAGCAATGATCGAAAAGTCCTCTGCTGTTTTAGCTGGCAGATCACGGAACAATATCGCGGGACTATGTGGGAAGTTTTCCTCCACGTAATCCATGCATTTCTCAGTCAGCTCCGCGAGAGAGGACTGGTTCCTATTATTTACTCGCACGCCGAGTGGGAATGAATCTCTTGGCTCTGCTAGGAACTCTGGGAAACCACCGCCCGTGGAGCCTGGAAGAAACTGCCTGTCTCTTAGCCTCGACTTGAATTTCGTCACCAGCTCCTCTCTGGGTATTGGCTCAAAAATGCTCGCTGTGGTGGCAGTTGCAGTTGGAATTTGCAATGAAGAAAGGTGGACAATTATTTTTCTGCTTGGCGTTCGGAAGCCAGATGAAAATCTCCAAAACGTTGTTAGTACACGAGCTGTCATGGTCTGAGGGTAATAACAAGATATTATTTATATTACTAGAATTTCTAGCCGTGAATATCAGAATCTGACATTCTAGAATCGGTCAAGAAGTCATTGTTACTCAAATAAAGAAACATTTTTCGCATGGCTTTTCGGTCCCTGTTACTTATGGTACGTTTCTTTGGGGTGATCTGGATCAGGATCAGTAATTTAAGGTCACTTGAATTAAATCTGGTTTTCTAGCTACCAGATTTCAAGCGGCCATTTTTTTATCGCGGTTTTTTTTTTCCTGGACGGAAAAGGGACCACTCGTAGTCTACCGTGATTTACCTCTCTGTAACTGCTGATACGTTTGTTATATTACCATACAAACTCTTATATTGGCACCGTTCATACAACGGAACCTGCGTCACGCAAGCTACGTGACCAAAAAAATTTCTAAAATTTGCATAAGCTTCTTGACGAATTTCAACAGCTAGGGAGACGTTCTGTATTGCTAATATTACTACAAGACCTCGTTTAAGAACATCACACTTACATGTAACATTATTAGCCGTAACGTTTGAAGAAGCATCCAAGGAATAGCCGCTAAATTAACAAAAAAAGAAAAGCCAGTAACTCCGAATTTGCCATCTTGTCCCAGCTCATTGTCCTCGAAGTAATATTGTAATTTCTAGTCGATGTTGTTTTAAGATCTAATATTAATTCTTAAGATTTTCGTTTCGAATAACATCGAGATCTCAAGAGTTTATTCTTTTATATACCAGAAGCTATTTCAATTTTCTTCATCAGATATGCAGTAAAAGTCGCCTTTACTATTCGGCTGTGCTGTTGTGAGATGTCTATGATTATTCTCAAATTTCAGGCGCTTTACACGACGAGATCTTCTCAGGTGTAAGTTGACTGCAAACATGTAAGATAGCTTATCTTTGTTCCTACTTTTTCCTTCGCTGGCAGCACCTATGACACCTCTCAACTTCAATGGGATGAAATAAAAATACGCTTGAGCAAGGTTTACGTCTTTGACTCACCTTTCTGGCCGATGGGTTCCCGCTGTAACGCAGCCACAGGTAGCGTTACGCGTGAGTACACCACTTAGGGCCTCTTCATATATGAGCCCGGTAACCGCGCTGGCACCGGCTACCGGGACGAATTTTGTTGTCTGTTCACGTGGAACATAAGCTTGTCTCGTTCGCGGCTGTCGTAGCTTTGTGAACTCTTGTAACTTTACTAATGGAAATACTTCAAATATCTGGAAAAGATTACGAGCAAAACGGGACCGTTTACATAACTAGAACGGATTAAAACATATGTGAAGCTTACATCGCCTGTGGCTTTGACGTGAGCACTTCGCAAGCCTTTGTTCTTGGTCGTCACGCTACCAACGTCTCATATTAAAACCAGAATCGCATTTCTTTGCGCGTTTTAGCCAATGACAACTTCGCTAATATGTTCCTGGGTAGATCGCGCCAAAATTCACAGACTACACCAATCAAAAACCTTGTCTTATCGTGACGCCAAACGTTAGTGATTTTGACACACGTCACCAAGCATCGAAGTTAAACAAAGTTTACCCGTACAGAGTACCCAAATAAATAACGCGAAAAGAAACCTTATTTGGAAAAACAATATTAACTCAAGAATTGAAGCGATTTTCCAGGTATTAGGCAAAAAGGAACTGCCATGCCCTTTTTTGCAGAGAGGTGACAAAGTGTTTCCGGTCAAAATTAAAGGGAACCGAGAGGGCTGCAGCGAAGAAAACTACAGTAATAAGTTAAATGAATGGGTGAGGATTTTGACTCCAAATAACCTAAAACAGTCTTTTAATGTATTTGAGAGAAAATCGTCGTTGGATGCCCCTAATGCAAGTTCAGAAACGGTTTATCAATCGGGTGGCCTCTTGTTTCCTGCATAAGATAACGTTTTTATTTAATTTAACCTCTGACTTAGTATGGGAGCTGTTACAAGATTAATGACTTTCATCAGAAGACATCGCAAGTCCTCAAACATAATTCTGCCTATGAAGAATTCTTTTGTCCACGTTTTACATTTGTCCCAAAAACTTCAAAATTTCTCACTTTTGCAGAGAATAAAGCCTTATTAAAGAAAATGAGGAAACTCTCTCATCTCTACAATCTCTTATTAATATTTAACAATTATTCATCGAAGTGGAGATGACTAGCACTTTGCAAATCACCTCCAAGTTGATCAATCAGATAGCGAGAAAAGCACCATTCACTTATGTGGTGTAAACTAAGGTAAAATAGTTACTGATTTCCCTCGTCTATCAGCAGGATATTTTAAAAGTGAAAAATTTTCCTCAAACCTTGTGGCGCATTTCTCCAAAGGAAATAAGAGCAGCTGCTATCGACATATGAGCTTCTGATTAAACTAAATGATATGTGAAAATTTAGCCAACAAGCCCAAAAGATGGTTTGTTCGCCCGAGTGTTCAACAAAGTTCCTCTTCAAAGCCTAATGCTAAAAGAATTTCTCGAGTCGTTATGATAAATGTTAACTTATTGTTCTAAAAGTATGCCCAATCTCTCGGAGAGTTAAGTTTTGGAAAATGAAAGAGTTTTTCGGCTGATGGGTTGGAGATTAGATAGCCACATGGCTAGAAAGGGCTGAGAGATTTGCCGACCACGATAAAGTCGTCAATATGAACGCAGTGGTTCTGCGTTGAATTAATTGTTCCCCGCAGTTTTGTATTAAAATGTTATCGAAGTAGCGTGGACGTTGAACTCAAGGGTAAAAGATCTCTGCTTTCTTACATTTTTTAGTACAATGCTTGGAGTAGCAATTGGTCGAAACTAATCCGTGGGCGGTCCATTTTTGTGGTCCGGATCCGTGTTGCAAAATTTAAAACTCTTAAAGAAACCACTCAGAATCCTCCCTTTGATATTGGGCCGTGTTAACATATAGGTCATATAGGAAGAGGTAATTCTCCTTTATCATTACACGCACGCATCAATTTCAGGGATCTTACACACGATACAATTCATTTGCTGTCAGTAAGGCCTGGACTCCACCCTAACCCTATTATTTTAGCCGAACCTTTCAAGGTCGTAACCAGAAAGAGATATTATGTTAAGGCAATGCCCATGGTTAAATTCTCTTCCTTGGCATTGAGGGTGTTTATGATAAGTATTCTATAAACAACAAAAACGAAAAAATGACTTAGGGAAGTGCTTTTGTTTGCCTATAACTAGTTACGACCCTGCCCTTAAAATTATATCGCAAACACGCACTTGAAATCCGTTACCCTAGTAGCTACACGACTTGAACACGATTGCACAAATGTTTGCGATTTTGCACTCTCGACTTTTTCAAAGAGTTAGTTTGATTACGGTTTGTCGACTTCTTTGTCGATCGTCGTTTCAGCCTGCTGTCCGAGGTCGTGAGTTTGAGATCTTTTCTCGGCTCGACATCTTTATGACCGTTCGTTTCAGCGCACTCCAAAAGTCCTGCTTGAAAAATGTGTAAAGCAGAGGATTGATGAATGACGTAAGGTATCTGACGATCAGGAAAACCTGTGCAGTGATCATCATGGCAACAGGGTCATGTTGGATCAACCGCTGTCCGATCAAAGAATAAATCAGGCGCAAGACAAACCAGGGGAACCAGCAGACGACGAAAACAGTTGCCATGGTAGCAAAAATGATTAGGCATTTCCGTTCGGTTTTCTTCTTCTTGCGACTTCTGGACCTCGTACGTCTGTTAAGACCCCGGTGGTGGTTTCTCTTGCAAACTTTTCTAAACATGGTGATGTAAGCAAATAAGATAAAGGTATAAGGCACTACAAAGACTGCGACCAGGCAGAAAACATTGAAAGCAGTTTCCAAGATCAAACCGGTTCGCTCTTCGCGATTTCTCATGGAAAACCAACAGATAGGAGCTGCCGCTACGAGAGCAGAAATGATCCAAGCTCCACCAATCACAAGCAGCATTGTTCTCTTCTTGATCACGTGGTACTTCAGAGGCCGCATCACAGCCAAGTACTTCGCTGCGGTTATCAGAACGATGTGGCAAGCGGCTGTGATGGCGATAAAATTGTGTGAAACCTCAACAGCGCAAAGAAGAACGAGGAATTTAGACCCTTTAACCACTCGGATGAAGACCAATAAGAAGAGCGGAATGTTCACAAAGCCGTTCAGGAAGTCGCAAATTGCCAAACTTAACAAGAGATAGTTAGAGGGTTTTCGTAAACTTTGGCTTGAGTAGAAGAGAAGGAAAACCACAAAGTTTGTCAGAACTATTAAAAAACCGATAGGTAGCAGTTGTGGTAGAGCTTCAAGTCGTCGTTCATCGCTCACCATCTGGTCCTGAACTGCGGCAGATGTTGTGTTGTTTACTTCAAGCATAGACATTTTCCCTGAGACGGTCACATTTCAGTTTACGAAGCTGTTTGAAATATATATTTAATTCTTCCCAGATGAAGTTGTTTTCCTCTCTTTTGCAGACAGTTCTTGCAGCACTAATCTCTATACAGTGATAACAATAGGTCTTCACCGATCAATCCAGTTATGTCTGAGAGCAGTGAATATTTAAAACCAGCACTGCGAACAAGCAACACAAATGAAACCTTCAACTCCGTCCACAAATTTCAGCTTACATCAACTCGTTTTCTCTGTTTATATTAACAATGCGAGGTCATTGTCCGATACAGTGTTGGACTAAATGACTTACGTCCAAAACCACTCACCGCGGAGGTGTAAAACGAAGCAAATTAAACCTTGTGTCGTCAGTTCGTCTGCTATGACGTAACCCAAAGAATTTCAACTAACCGGTCTTTTGGCCATGATGTTTCCACTGATGTTTTTCCTAAACAGGAGAAATGAAATGTAAAGAAACTTGGCGCTTAGTTCTGGCATAGATCCCTGTTGTTTGAGGTAAAGCTTTCATTGTGTGGGTCTTTTTTTGAAAAACAAAAAACGTAATCGAAATTTCAATATGAAAACAAGAATACCTCAGTAGCTTTTCGCCCGCGTACTTATTGAAAATACATTTAATATGATTAACTTTTTGCTACGCAGAAAACTGAGCTTTCGGCAAAAGAGTGCGGATTATTACATAAGCGTCAGACTGGCAAATAATGAACAACTACTAAAGAATTACACTGACGCACGAGTATAATCTGTTGCTTGCCTTTCAGAGCTCAAAGGTAACAGCTTATTTTCATCCGTCGTCAACATTGGTGGGAAGGCATTAGAGCAATTTACCACAAAAACAACAGCAACAATCTTCCTCAGGCAAACGTTCCTTCCTGCTACAGAACAGCACACAAAGGGAAATCAAAGAAGCACTCGATCGGCAGCTGGCAACCGTTTCTTTATAGACATGGATATCGGACCGAGCGACACCCAGGCACGCGATGGACTATTTATTAAAAACAATGAAAGGGAAACTTGAAAAGAAATATATACGTCACTTAATTTGAATGCCAAATGGGAAATACAACACAGGAAATACAGTTGGTGTTGCATTTTTTTCGTGCGTTGAGGCACGTTAAAAGGGTCTTTAGTTTAATATCGGCGACATACGGGTACCAAATGAATACGGCAATTTTCCAAAAACCATTATGAAACAGCTGGCAGGCATTATCGGTCTAAAAAACGTATAAAGTTTGTCTGTTCAAAGAAGTGCATTTAGTTCATTTTCAATTCTGGAGTAAAGGGCACCCTTGTTGCTTTTAATACTGCATATGTTGTCAAAAATAAACTGAAAATAATGTAAACTGGTTAATATAAACCATGTGGCTCAAACATACACGAAATATAAGTCAGTCTACGCTAATATAAAATTATTAAAAGCTACAAACACATTAAATAAAAAGCGAAAATATCGAGAGACCACAACGAGGAGGAATCATGGTAAAATTTAAAAACGTTCTCTGACTAAAAATACGATAAAAAAGACAACCTTTCAACTGGTTAAACTGCAGACTTCAGCGGGTTAAAAACTGCAATTTAAGCAGTCGAAAGCTTGTGTTTTTATCATATTTTTAGCCTCAGAACATTTTTAAGTTTTACTAAATAAAAGTGATTAAAAAAAGTAAAATTAATTTAAAGTGGTTGGACTCACCTAAGTCCACGTCTTCGGTAAAAAAAAAATTGTTAAAAGATAACCTGGAGTGGAAATCGTTGTTTGATTACCAGTCGAGAGTCGTCCTTGTGGCAAAATGAATTTCAGGCTTCAAACTCACTCTAGCGCTTAATAATTAATTAAGCACATTTTCAGTCTCATTTCCAACTGGGTCGGTAAAATAAATAGAACCTTTTTTGACCACGAGCGAGATTTGCCATTTGATTTCATTTTAATGGTAACAAACTGTAACGTTTTTTCTTTTTTGGCGTCGCCTAAATTGTATTATGAACTTCGTCCAGAAATATCATGATCGTGTAATCCCGGGTGTAATCACGGAAAAACTAAGCGCGATTTAATCTTAAACTTTCTTGTTCCTGCAATAAGCCTTGGAGGCTGCAGTATTTCGGTATATTAATTATATTAATAACGAAGAATCTTTTTTCAATACATATCCGGCAGGCTCCGAAAGTACCTACAGGATCTCACCGACTGGTTAGTATTAAGTAAACCTTAAAAGCACCTACGCTAAACCCCCCGGGGGGGGGGGGACTCCTATATAAAAAGAAGGGGGCTGCTTGTCCGAAATTTTGAAAAGAACCCGTAAGAGTTATCGATATCCTGTTTGGTGGTCGTGGCTTGAAATGTTTTTCACCCCTAAGAGGTAGCAATTTTAAAAGAACATTATCTCCTGCCATATTTTTTTTCGGCTCAGTACTCTAAAAGCTACCGCAAAAGTTCCCGCTATGGACCTTTTGAGGCTGTATGAAAACCGTCCAAAAGGCATGACGAGCAACCCAGTCCTTTTTATTTGGGGGTCCCCTGGGACGCTAAAAGTCAAAACAGTTTCCAACGATTTCCTTTCAGTTCATCGTTCTTCACAGGTTCTTTAAAAATGATCTATTTGACTAATCTGGCCTAAGCTATGCGGCAAATGAGAACTCTCACAGGTTCCGTATACCGAGATGGATAATGTTCAATTTTAATACGCCGCATCCACAACGCCTGCAGGGTCGCGTGGAGCAATTATGAAGGTTCGAAGTTCGGAGGCGGATGAGTGGAATTATAGCCTTGTTGTGAGGGAATATTGGAGTAACAACGTTTCCTTTTCAATTAATTAATTCTACGCAAGAGCTTTGTTGGCGACCGGAATTCTGACATAATAACAATTTCGAACAAAACAATGTTAGATTTCATAAATTGGCTTACATTCTCTAAACCGGTCTGAACTCTCATTTCGTTTATTCAAAACCATTTGATATTTCTACTTGACATTTTCTTTTATCCTAAGCTTTTAAAATAAACATTCGATGCCGGCGTTGCCTTAGGTTAGGATCAGGGTTACTAAAAAAGTACAAAATAGCATCAAAAGAATTATTACAGTTTTACAGTAAGAACCTAGCAAACAAATTACCTATTCTCCTACGTTAAGAAATTTTCCACAAAATTGTAATCAAAATTCATTGCCTAAATCAGAAACCTCAATACGTTTTATTTACTGTTTACAAATTATGTTAAACTCAAGCATTTTTTTTGTTCTGTTTTTGTTTTATTTCTTCCGTCAAAAGTGTGCCAGAGCAGCTGACATTAACGAACCAAGCCGCAGAGGAAAAAAAGCCGGTGTAACGTGAAAATAATAATATCTTTACAATTTGACGGCCGCTCCGTAACTCATTGTTTCATCATGGGTGAACAATTCTGTCTTGTCTGGGTTTTAATTCAGTAATTGTTAAAGCTATAAACATTTTACAGCCTCCACCAAAAGCAATGTTAATTTGATATTATACAGTCATGTCAGGAGTCACTACGAAAATAAGAATCATTATGTTTATCTTGTTCGGTAATTTTATGTGAGAGGTATTGAATGGTCCCATCTAATTTAAAATTGCTCGCAAAATTTGGCCTTTGCTCGAATTGCTCCCAAAAATTAGATGAATCCTCGCTTGCTCGTGCTCGCAAAATTTTTGCAACTGCTAGCACGCTCGCATTATCGTTAAAATGTACTCGATTGTTGGAAATTTTTATGAATCCTTAGGGTTAGGGTTGGGGTCTAGTAGCTTTTAGCTTCTTCTCGTGGTGTGTTCACAACGTCGGCGGGTTAGAAAGCTGTAGATCTCCCTGAGCGTCCACCCACTGACTCACGTGACGCTAAGTGACGTGTTTTGGCATCAAACAATGCGTACTTGGCTGTAAGCTGCTACGATAGGTTGAACTGCGATAAGATCTTAATGTATTGCCTAGCTTGCGCCTTTCGGTCATGTTTTGGAGGCAAAACATCGTTTCTTTTCAGTAAAAGAGAGATTCTGACTAGCGAAAAATTTAGTAAGTGGTCGTTGCTCGTCATCTGCATTTTCTTAAGTGCTCGCTGCTCGCAAGACAAATTTGATCACTGCTCGTGCTCGCAACATTTAATGCATTGCTCGCATGGTCGTAAATGCTTGCAAAGACCATTCGATACCCTTATGTGGTATCCAATACAACTACGATAGGTTTTTCTGGTAAACCACTGGGACGATAGGTTTTTCCTGCAAACACTGTAAATTTCTGACTGAACGGACACTGAACTGACAACTGGGGGAATCTAACCCTGGAGAGCACTGCCTGCCTGCGGGAACGGAAATTCGTCACGATTTCCTGGTACACGAGGATCTACTTCAATGGTCTTCACTACGGATGTCAAGGAAGAGACATAACTTGGCCCAACAGTAGTTTAGTCTGCACTCGTCAATACTGATCTTCGTGATCGTTGAAATCGAAAAAGCTTTACAAACGCACTTACTTATATATCATCCTTTACAATACGACCATGCAACTTCTAACATACAATAGGAGCAGAAAGTAAATTAAGATAGTGAATTCTAATCAATACTACCAAGTCAGTTCCAAAATTAAAGATAGAGAGTTCAGATTAAAATTCACAGCTTGAAATTAAGACAGAAGTTAGGAAATTAAAAGTGAGATACTTAATTTTAATTTCTACTATTTCCGAAAATTGGTGTGACTAATAGCAAGGGAAAATTATCCCATGAATAAAACTAATAAAACTTCATTACTGAAAAAATAGTTCAGCTGGCTAGCTTCCGTGGAAACTAATATACGCAAGGGAAACTCAAAAGGACAAGATAACGATTTATTTGTCCACTAAATAAAAGTTGCTGATAAAGAAGTTGCACACCTACAGGTGTACAAAGGATCGGTAATGTACAAAGTAGGATATTTAAATTCCTGGTCGTCAACTAATTAAAAAAGAGGTTACTGTTGGTTTTTCTATAATTTTCCATATTATAAAGACGTGACTGTACAACGGCGAATTTTCTCATAACACTACCCACACCGGCTTCATCTGTCACAGCTGTTGTATCTGTATCTACCGCTGCAAAATCGACATTCTACTGAAACAGCAGTGACGGGAAAGAGTTAAAAAGACTAGTCCACACCCTTTTTTTGCTACGAGTTGTTTTTCTTCGAGCGGCTGGAGAAAGAACAGAAATTGTTTTGGCAGTAACCTATACTGGAACCCTTTAGTTTGGTCAGCTAGACTCCTATGCACCCCTGGGGGAAGCCCCATCTTGGACTGCAGGGGTTAATCCAAGGCACCAAGCAACACAACCTTTCTCGAAGTCTGAAACATCGCAGATTCACGATGCTCTGTAGATATCCGACAAGTTCTCCCAGCCATTTACAATTTCACCTCAATTTCGTATCCAAGGGCTGCCTGCCCAACCCCTTGGCGGTTTGGCTCGTTCATCGTCCCACTCGCCGGGTTAATATTTTGCTAAGCTTGCGATATTCACGAACGCAAGCATACCACAAAATGACAGACACGAAAGGAGTCGTGGCGGGGAGTAATTCTAATTGTAATTATGTAGCTGCATCAAAATCCAATATTGCCAACAGATTTATTTCTTATTAATTTTATGCCAACTGTCCAAATTTAAAATAAATTGGATATTTTTTTGCTCGAACGTTTAGTTAAGCTTTGAACAAACTGTCCAATTTGAGAAAAATCTGGATACTTTGCACCAACCAATCAAATGTCAAGATAACTAAAAAAAACGAGTATTGGCCAATCAGGTTGCAACTATTATCACTGCCATCAAACGTCAGCGAGCGAGTTTTACTATGTTTTGATAATGGCGGAATTTCCCGACTTTTCTCTCCACGTTTTTGACGTCTCACAGATTAAAATGGAGTCTTCAGCTAAGTTTCCAGAGATAGATGCTACTGATATAATCAGAACAAGAACCCTCAAAGAAGCACAAAAACCTGTGTCAAAGTGTTTGACCTGTGGCGTGCTGAGCGAAGCGAAGTGAGAAAGCTTAAGGAGATTCCCGAAGACGAGCTTGACGACGTTCTTTGCCGATTTTATGCAGAGATAAGAAAGCAAAACGGAGATGAATACGAGCCAGAGAGCGTTGCTGTTAAAGCAAGACTCCTTAGACCGCCATCTAAAATACAACGGCAAGAGTTACAGCATACTACGAGACCGCAACTACTTTAGAGGGTCAAATCTTTGCCTTGTTCATCTGTTTTTGGATGCTATATAATAAGGAAAGATAACTTGCCTGTGTTTTTTGTTTTGCTTTGTTTTCGCATTGTTTGTTTTGTTTTTTCTTTTTTTCTTTTTTTGGGGGGAGGGGGTGGTTATTCCTTTACGGCTTAGATTGTCCAAGAAAATAAATTTTATCTCTTTTTATTTACTTGAAAAGTCGTCGATACTGCTGAAAACTCCCCTACCTGCAAATGACAACCCCCAAATCATTGAAACTTTGAAGAGTTTTGAAATTCATGGACGAAGACACGGGTGGTCCATTCATAACATTATAATAGATAGATGTGTGTGCATATTAAATTTAGCACTTTCAGCCGTAAAGTTAAACATTTCAGTTGCAAAAGTGGCCAAGTTCAAATGGAAAAGATCGATTTTCATTTTTCAAAATACTGAAAACAAAACCAGAATTATATGAATGCACCGACACACACTGTGCCATGTTAGAGTTTACGCAACAGAAAGGGTACATTTACGGTTATTTGTATCAGCTGAACAATTCAAATAGGCAGGGCTTTTATGAACATTCGGTTTAACATATCTATACTGATAAATTCACAGCCACAAGACAGACAAACAAAAATACATACCCAAATTGATCCCTGAAATATTTACGATCAAAACTATATTTGTATTTGCTTGGAGAGGAATCTAAAGCACTCGCGGCTTATCGCTAAATTTCTGTCAGCCGGGAGGAGTTAAAACATTCTAAAGTGCCCTCTCTCTTAAGAAGTATTTTAAGTGATTCCGGTAACATAAGATTTCTTGACAACTATGTCACTGCTTCAAAAGCACGTACATGTAGAAAGCTTCCGAAGATTCAAATGAAACCAGTGATAAGATGCTTTCCATGTCACGTCTTCGATTTTGATCAAGTGCATGTTTGCTAGCGCTCCTTTCTGAACGGCTCACGGAAATGATATTGTATTTTAGCGCCCTTTACTTTTTTTCTCTAAGCAAGTTATTTGAAGCAGCCGCAATTTTAGTTTCTTTTATTTCTTTAAAGAAAATGCGACATATCAGTTGAATTATTCAAGTTGAATTATTCAAGAACTAGGTATCAAAAACAAGGACCAGATTGACTGCTATTACTTTAAACTTGAAAAAAAAAATTTGACCTCTAGAACAGAAAAGGTCTAACTTTAGGTAACTAAATATTTATCGATGTACCGATCTACAGCTGCACTTAAAAGTTAATTATTTCAATTTTGTATCATTGGAGCACTTCAAACTACTTTTCCTACCCAACAGACGGTATTGCATATCAGCACATTTTGTTCTGTTTTTGGTTCGGTGCAAAGGCCACACGTTTTAGGAGACAAGAAATTCCCCGCATATAAGACATTCTTAAATTTAAATTTTAAATGTAAACGTTATGAATTTCTTTTGAAGGTGTACCTGTGCCAATATATTTTTTCCCTTTGTTGTTGTAATAATTGAGCCGTACTTGTCGACTTGTAAATACGTTAAAGTAAGCGAAAACGTCGCCTTACTCAGTACACGATCAAGTTAGGACTTATAAGCAATTTGAAGCTGTTTTTTTCAAGTTTCCGTTTAAATATTTTTAATTGAAAAGATTGAAAAATTTCCACGGGTGTTGCCATCTTTCTCTAATCTACATTCACTTATGTCGGGCTAGCAATCATACCACAAAAGAAACCTCAACGAAAGGTTTAAGTCTGTTCCGGGAAATTGGACTGGAAATATAAATTAAAGAAGTTTTTATATTCAAAAGAAGGGCAAGAGGTCAAACCGGCGTGGTCTCAAAAATCGCAAAAAATATATAGCATAGTGTTTACTCGTGCCGGCGCGCTTAAATTTACATCCCCGACCTTTCCCTTGTTGCAGCGCTTTGTACAAATGCTATAATCGCTTCAAATCAACCACTGCAATAAAACTCGGAAAACTCACCTCTGTGATCCTGAGCTAAGCGGGAGAAATGTCACTTATATTTGCATCAATGCGCCTTTCCTTGGAGGTCACCCCAATGTCTAGCAACGGTACAACAGTGAACGGGGTAGATACGATGTGTGCAATGAGTATTGTAAAAGCTGACTGTTGGTTGAAATTTATCAGAACCATGACGCTGCAGGAAAGCTTTCTTGGCAGTTAACGTCGCATAACATTCTGAAATGACAGATCTGTTGGTGATAAATTAGAATAAGGATATCGCCATGACAAAGTGTAAACATCTCTTGACAAAGAACACAAACAGGTCGTTTTTCCCTAATATAAAGAATGTGATTTACTCACTGATATTATTCCAAAAAAGATGTTTTTTTTCTTTCCTTGAAATACCCTGTTCCCTGAAAAATGACACTGCTCAAATGTTTCTTGGCCTTTTCGCTGAAATAAACGACGTGAAAAGCGTGATTGTGGGACTTGCCCAGGGGCGCGCAGAATCAGATAAATATACCACCCGTTATCATTACGATACATATTTATTTTTCTTTCACAAACGCAATGAAAATTTCTTTCATAAGCCGTATATCATTTTTAAAAATGCTGCTCAGGCACACAAGGCGTTAGCTTTAGAAAATTTCCGGCCGTACTGAAATAAAGAGCCTGAGTGAATGAGCTACTGAGTGCTTTAATTGCATTCTCGTCCCCATTGCCCCCCGTATTCACTGAACTGCGTTGGCGCCTGGAAGCTAATTATCGCTCTAAATGATAATTCCCAAATTTTTGTCTTTGACATTGTATAGATTAATCCACATGCCCCTAATTTTGCCGATAAATCATTACAAATGCTACAATTTCGTCGAATGTAATTGATGTATCAACTGCTGTATTTTGCACTAATTAATCTGAAAAGTTGAAATCGCACAGTTTGCTGTAATCGAACACCTGTCAGTGTAGGACAGTTTCATGAGCCAATCATTAAGTCCTCTCAGCTACATTAACCAATCACAGCATTGACTACAATCACTATAGTAGCCGATTCAAATGAATAATTTTGTAAAATCACCGTGGTTCTATCTCTGTGGCTCTTTTTAAGGAAACTTAATGATCATTTTTCAATTTATTTTCCATATTTTTTTTCGAAAAAAGGAATTATGTTTTTTAAAGAATTGTTATTAAAAGCTATTTTTCAAATTAAACAGTGCCTAACAGGACACCGTGTCATCTAATTCTGCCTGTAATCGTACTCGTGATTAACAAATCAGTCGACGTATGATTACAGACAGAAGTGGACGACATGATGCCCTATTACCATTATTCGTCAGCGACGGGTGTTTCGCTGAAGGCACCCACAACCAACGAACCATTAATTTCAGATGGAAAATGAGTTTGATTTGCGAAACAACGAACGCGAGAGCAAAACTCACTTCTTCGCGAAAGATTGTGAACCAGGACTCGTCTCGAAACAGAGGAGAAAGGAAACTTGGAAATGGTCAGTTGGTAGGTTGACCTCGACTTATAACAATAAAGTTGTTATTCTTGTAAGCGGTTTTATAAAGAAAGAGTGGCAGAATATGATGTTGCTGTTTACGCAGTCGTTATGGACCCCGTTAACACTGCTGATTAATTTAAGGGATTGCCGTAATTGAAATCAACCGTCCGTATGACAAACGTGGTGTTATTGTTTACCAATGTTGATATATGACGTCATCCCGTTAATACTGCTAATTAGTTTAAGGACTTGCCTTAATTGCTCAATTAGCCTTTCATGCATATTCTTCTCTCAGAGTAGTTCATGAATTTTCAGTGTGATTAGTCTCCTTTTCGTGATCGAGCCTGGTATTCGGCATTTCTTAATTGCCCCTAAAATGAAGTAATTTGATAAAATTAGCGATTCCATGCCGTATTTGCTTAATTAGCCTTCCATATTTTGCTGCCAGGTAGTTAATGAATTTTCAATATGATTGGTTCAATTTTCGTGATCGAACCTGATATTTGGCTTTTTTTAATTGTCCCTAATGGAGTAATTAGGTATAATTAGTGATCCCATGAATTATGAATGTTATTGTCGGCATTCGTCGAAACGATAACTGTGTTAGTTTGACCGTGGTTACACTACCCTCGTTTATCAGTAAAATTGCCAGCATTACAATTTAAACAGTTTACACCTCTCTAGTAACTTTTATTTACACCTATGTGAGTCTTGCGGCATTACATGAAGACATCAAAATTCTGGACTAACATCAAACTTGCTGGTGGGTTTTAAATAATTTCCTGGGTCAAGCTCGCTTCTTCGACATTTTCGATAGACAGAAGTTTATCGTATGCCTCTTTACTGGTCTTTACTTGGTCTACTTCAACTGGTCTCGTGTAACCACGGTCATTTTCACTCTCTCAAGTAGACAGGGTGACGGTTTGACGTTCTTGTTGTTTTCGATTTTTAACGCCGACATATGACGTCATACTGTTTTGCACCTGGTTAATGCTGCTAATTGATGTGATTAACGAAACATGTCACTGTATTTAAGGGGTCCATCAGCCTGTTTTGCAGTTAGGATAGGACATAAGCTTAGCGCAGAGTTACTACAGTTTATACTCTCATAGAGAGTTCTCTCTGAAACTTACGTCCCTTCGTCTCCGACGCTGATCTAGCCACATAAACCCAACTTTGGTGATAAATTTACCCAAATTTACCGTGATAATGGCAGAACCAACACACTCTCGTAAAGTTGTTGTTCATCGCACTGGAAGTATCAACTCAAGTGGCTCCGTGATTCAATCGAGTCCGGCCAAAAATTTACGAAGGACAGCTTCCCACCTCCCTGCAATTCAAACTAAAATAGGACTTTACAAGAGTAAATCGGTTCCTTCGGTGGTAGAATCCCTTACTCTTACGAATGGTAGTGAAGATTTTTCGGAAAATTGGCCATGTGAAGTACCCCAGTCTGCACCACCGGTCATGAAGCCGGAGCCAGTTTTCGTGTGGTCATCACCTAAACGAAATCCACAAGATGCTGTATTCTATGACTGGTCAAACGTAACTGCAACCATTTTACCTTCATCTTCCAGGCATCAAGACGGAGACTGCAGTATACGTATGGCATCTGGAAATAAACAAAGAAGAAGTGGAAAAGCTCCTAACCCTTACAACGACACATTTAAAGCTCAAAATTCTGCAGAGGCGACAACAACAACAGAAGACCAGACCAGGTGGTCAAGGAAACCACCTCATCATCTGCCTCCGTTGGATCCCAGTCTTTTCAAAACGAAAAACAAAACTTATGAAAAGAAAACCAAACGCTGCCTCAATCGACCAATTGAAGTGGAGTCCGGCAACGAGGTGTCTTTAGAAAATGACAACAAGAGCGCCAACAAGACGGATGATGGCTTCTGCAGTCCCCCAGAAAAAATTGAGCTTTCTGACAAGCAATCTTCAGTGACAAGTCGTTCAATCAAGCAAAACTCGCGTCCAACGTGCATGTACCAGAGTGTGTACGGTGGAAATGACGACCTCCCCTGTCATGAAACGTTACAGAAGGCGCAGAGAATCGTTCCTTGTAAGTACGAGACAAGAGCCCTCAGACGGAGCATAAGTATTTCTTCTTCAATGGAACTTTTATCATCAAAGAAAACGGGAGTCGATGCTCGAGTTGGAATTTCCCACAGATCTTTCATTCAGAAGTCAAGAGCCGTACTTGGCCCCAGTTTACGAAGCACTGCTTCTTCGCCATTACCACCAGAAATCACCGGTCACGGTAAACGTTCCAACGGATGTTCTATCAGGAGGAATGCTACAATAAATGCACCAGGCAGAACATATGAATGTGATCGGGCTGCTAATAGCAAGACCAGAAGAGAAGAGAAACCCACTGTGCCCTCGACGCAAGCCATTCCAACCGAATTCCAACAGGCCGCTGGAATTGCAACAGAGGAAAGTCATGTCGAGGGTGAGTTTCTCCCATACAATTCTCAGCCTGGGCCGAGCTCCTGCGCTTATTGGAGAGTACGAAAAGCTGGCGTGTGCAGTCAAGTCCAAAGTGCTACCGAAGAGAAAGAGAGGACGCAAGCACGAGTTCTGATGAAGAAGTTCGGTACTTTAGACATTTAGAAAGAACTGAATGAATCTAATACCCCCGTGATCAGGTCATTGAACAATTTTGTTTTAACCATGATGTATTTTATTTCATTTGTTTTTATTTCACTGTATTTTGATTTATGTTATTTTATGTAGTTTATTTTATTACATTTTGTGTACTTTATTTTATACTAATTCATTGTTTTTCATCTTCCTCCATTTCTTTTCATTTCGTTTCTTTTCGAACTCGTTGAAACCTTGATCTGTAATTTCAGATATCGCATTCTCTCTGGTTTCATTGACTTGCAGCTAAATAATAATAACACTAATACTATTGATAATAATGATGATGATAATGATAATAATGATATGATGATAATTCATTAATTACGTTATCTTTTGCTGTATATATTTAAAACTTGAGTTATTTTACAACAAGTTTGCCAAAACGAAACTTTAGCGGAACCTTTAAAATGGCAAATGTACATCAAATCAAGAAGTTTCAAAAACAATTCTATTTATTTTGTATCTTGTCTTATTTCATCTACAGCCATAGTTTCTTATTTTAAACCCGGTTCAGTTGCGTATTGTAAAGAACATGTTGTTATTTTAAAAATATTGTTTCATGAAACTGTGTATTTAACGTTCGAAAAAAGTTCGCAAAAGATCGGTTGCTGTCGAGACAACTTCGTTTCAATACTCCCCACACTAGACCATTCGCTCCTCAGCTGATAAATGAATAAATTGCAACATTTAGAGATGAAGTCCCATCAGCGTTAACTGGTTTTCATACAGGTCCTCCATCCTGGTCGAATTGGAATTTGAAGACGTTAATGTTGGTTTTTGTGACGGAAGATGACCGGAGAACCCGGAGAAAGACACCCGGAGCAAGGCGAGAACCAACAACAAACTCAACCCACATATGGCACCGGCCCGGAAACGAACCCGGGCAACATTGATGGAAGGCGAGCACTCTCGCCACTGCACCAACCCTGATTCCCAAACTATCTCCCAGAACCATTATTTCTGCTAGTCTTGAAGATAATTTTATACGTTGCTGGAATATAGGAATTTAAGGATATCATTTTAACACCCCATGCACACCGTTGATCGAGTTAAAATTCTTCTATAATAAGACGTAGAAGTGAAAATAGAACTGACCAACAAGTGCGTCAGTTCAGCTGAGCGACATGGAGTGCACATTTGGCATACAGGCTCTTGATTTTCTTTTCATGGAAGCTAACTATTTTTTGGCCGTTCGTCATCGCAAAGCGCATGCACGCGAATATTTAGCCAGGTGTTTCAAAGTTAAATTTATTCTCTACAACATTTAAGTATTTTTTTTCTTCGGCATTGCGTGTGTTCTATCCTAACTATTGAAAGCAAGATAATCTGAAATATAGAAGCTCTGCTATTAAATAAAATCATTTTGACACACCGAACGTCACTTTCTTTGCTTTACTGTGATTGTTTTTGTGCCTTAAAGCAGACTTGAGCCGCTTTGATGTGCCACACTTGAGAATGTCAGATGTTTTCTTAATCACAAACGGCGATAAATGAGCGTCACTCTCGTCCTCTGGAACTTTGTGACTATCATACACAAATGACAAATATTGATCGAATTTTTCTTGTCTTGACGGACTGCGAGATACGCGAGCAGGCGTCAGCGGTTTCTTTGCCATGGGCATGCTCGGTGTGAATGCTATGGAGTGACGTATGCACTTTTCCTGTATACCGCTCACGGTCGATTGCAGTTGTGCGCTCTTTAACTGTTCCCAAAGACAACGCTCGTTGTAGGAGCGATAGATAATCTCTTCAGAAGGGTAACTGAAAGGAATAGAAAATAAAAATCAAGAATCAAGGAGGCATTGACTGACCTGGCGTGAAATGTGCTATGCTGTGTAGAAAATTAATCTCTAAAGCTTCAAAGATTTCCAAAAGGAAACATTGGAAAAGTTAACAGTTAAATTTAGGTTAAGATAGCGTTCGGGCAATTGACAAGCAGTATTTTCAAGGAACCAGGAAACAGCATAGACTGTATCATGTTTTAAGGGAAATAAGGGATTATTGTTCCAAAGACCTAACAGTTTCCTGGACCATTGTATGAAATTAAAAAGTACACCAGTTAAAACGAGCTAGAAAGGATGTGGCTTACTCTCCATTTACTTGCAAAAAATTTCGGACGTTTTATTTTAGATGAATTTTCGGACACTTTTTATCGCATTTTGGACAAATTTAAGTTTCGGACACTTTGCTGAAACATAACACTGCAACTAAAGTAAATTTACGCCTACAAAGCGCGAATTAGACTGAAACAACATTCATCTGTACACCAACGAGAAAATAACAGAACCTCTTACGCATTTCAACCAGCGTCCTTGAGAAGAGTTAATTCGGATCAGAAAGGGCAGTAAGAACTTTGGAGCTACTTAAAAGTCTTACACTGTACTACAAATATTTCGTACGCTGAAATTTAAGACGCCAAAGAAAATTTCGGACAGTTTTATGTTCGGACTTTATTTCGTCCAAAATTAAAATCGTCCGAATTTTTTGGCAGCAATTAATGTGTTATAATTTATTTTTTAATTATTATGATTTATACCTGACAGAATTGCTGAAGGTAACATGTCTACAAACCCCTTCTCACTCTCCCAATACCGCCAATACTTACTCGAGTTCTTGGACGACTTTCTTGGCTTGTCTCAATGTTAGTTTGGTAGAATATCGGAAAAAGTCGTGTCGTTTTATTCTTAACATAATTGCTCCTTTGCTAACAAGCATCAACGTTCGTCCCGTGGGTCTAAGAACCTCGGAGACGTCCTACAGACAAAATCAAATGATAACAGAATAACTATCTCTGTGTCGTTACTCGTGGGCCTTTTTCCTTAGAACGAAGATAAACGTTTAAGCTAGAACGGGATTCGGAGCCATGACCTCTTTGATATCAGTGCTCTATAAATTAATTTTTTAAATGAGATTCCATATCAATCATAGGGTTGCGTCACAATTTTGATTGAAATAACGTTTATTATGCGAGCTAACCCCGTGAGCGGTCAACGTGAGCCGAATCCTGCGCTTGATTGGCTACCCGAGCGGGCAAGATAGCGCTGTCTTGTCTGCTCGTGATTACCCGCTCTGTCCTGCAAGAAAATAGTGTTCTTTTTCCATATAATAAATCCTTTATTGACCAAGCTTGTTCGGTCAAGATGGCAGGATATTGGCCTCGTTCTTTTTTTTTTGCGTGTTTGTGGACTTGGCCAACATCCAGCCCTATTGACCTCACGCTTAGTCAATAACCCACATATATTTGTGTGCTCTCACTTACAAAGATATCGCCGCTCTTCATGGAAGCTATGTTCAAATACACCACGTCTTTATTGAGCTTGCCCGTTTCTGATTCGCTTTTGATCAACTCTGAAAAGTTCTCCGAAACCTGTTTATCTCGTCTTTCCAGTTCAGTGGGAACGATTTCGACTTCAGGCTGTTTCGCTTCTGTTTCCTCTTCCTCTTCGTCTTCTTCATTTAAGACGTATGAAATGTCCCCCATAGCGTGCGGTTCATCTTTATAAGACAGTTCCATAACCTCTAGGATCTTTTCGGCGCCAGTGACGTCATCTTCTAAATCGGATTCCGAGCCTGACATGGAGGCCCTTAAAATGACGAAAGTAAGATGTGTGCGTATATATGGTCACATTATGTGTGGAACTGGCACGATTTCTGACTCGCGGACAGACAGACAGACAGACTGACTGATTGACCATCATATCTGATTGACCGACTGACTGGCTGTCTGTCTGACCGTCTGACTGACTGACTAGCTGGCTGGCTGGCTGACTGACTGACTAACTGACTGACTAAAGGACTGTGTGACTGACTGACAGACTGACCGTCTAACTGAGTGACTGACGGACTGACTGACTGACAGATAGACAGACAACCATACAGATAAGCAGACAGACTAATATCGACTATTTATTTGCTGAAGACTTGTGCACAGATGGTTTACTTAGCGATTGAATCATTACGTTTGTAATATTATCAAAATAAGTTATTGACTTACCTTTCATTATCCTCCCGGTTTTCATCCACTTTCTTACTTTCATTAAAGCTGAATGGAGTCTTCAAACTTTCTTCTAGTTCTCTTATCCAAATTTTGGATGGGTCAGACTGGGTTCTACGTTTCTTTCGTATCAGCCTGGTGGGATAAATGATGTCATCGTTTGTTGTACGTCTTGGACAAGGAGGCTTGGGAG
Organism: Orbicella faveolata; assembly: GCF_042242905.1. Classification (NCBI taxonomy): domain Eukaryota; kingdom Metazoa; phylum Cnidaria; class Anthozoa; order Scleractinia; family Merulinidae; genus Orbicella; species Orbicella faveolata. The sequence goes on along the minus strand of NW_028301577.1, from coordinate 26,471,704 downwards.
GCACGCGCAGATCAAGTACTTTAATTACTGAACATTTTCCCTGAAAATGAAGGCGACAAATCACTGAAAAACTGCAAGGGACGAATACAAAACGGAATTAGCCACCTAAAATATCAATATAGCAGGTCATAATAAATTTGCTAAAGAAAAAAATATCCAATACGTGACCAATTTTGGAACGTGTAGGGACTGACTGACTGGCCGGCTGGCTGACTGACTGACTGGATGACTGGCTGACTGGCGCACTGGCTGACTACCTGACTGACTGACTAGTTGACAGGCTGACTGGCTGACTGACTTACCGACTGACTGGCCAGCTGGCTGACTGACTGACTGACTGACTGACTGACTAACTGACTGGCTGACTGGCGCACTGGCTGACTAACTGACTGACTGACTAGCTGACTGGCTGACTGGCTGACTGGCTGACTGACTGACTGACTGACTGACGACTGGCTGTTTAATCAGTTGGTTTCTTTTATTAGTGCTGACTGACAGACAGCTGACTGATCTATTGATTCAAGGATCGAATGATTGATTGATTGATTGATTGATTGATTGATTGATTGATTGATTGACGCTTACTTGCATGCACAGGTAAATCCACTCCACTTCTTTGCTGCTGTCTTTCACAATTATTTTATTTGCCTTCCACTAGAAAACGAAGAAAAGAACATTAGATCTCTTTCTTTCTTACTGCCGGATTTGTGTCAACTTTCTGTGATAAGGATATTTCTCACCTCCTGAATTTGCGCTTCAAAGCAAACGTTTTTAAGTGCATCATCTGTCCATTGTTCAAACAGCGATAAGCTCCTGAAAGCCAAGCAGTAACAGGTTTCACTTTTTCATTCCCACCGCTCACCCTGATTTTCCCGGGGGCGGGAGCACTCTCATATGAAAAGGTCGAGGATACTCGTCGTTTCGCTTAGGTGTAAAATCAAGGATACTGGCCTCACTTAGGGAGTTCATGACGAAACGTCACTACTTTTAGCTGTCAAAGTATCTTTTAAGGTGCACTCGAAGAAATAATAATTACAAACAGCTTGGCTTTTATTTCCGTTTCTAGGCTCGATTTCCGCAGGTCTCTCCAGTCCGGTCTACTAGCGCGGACTCCTTGTCTGATCAGCGGCTGCTAATCAAGCCTTTCCCGTTTTAAGTGGTATCTCTTAGAGGGTAAATAAAGGTCAAGCCACACCCAGATTGATCTCCTTTAGGGGTTTAATTCTAATTTTCCGACGAGCATCCCCGACGTTTGTCGGGAAGCCTCCAAATTTCTCAACAAAATCTCACAGTATCACATCAATTAAATCTCTATCACAATTCGGAAAAGACTACTGCAGAAACATCCCACGTCTCACGGCTCACAGTATCACATGGGGTTTTTCGAGCGATTGCACAAAAACCTTCTGTTACATAACAATTCTGTCAATCAACTGACGCTAGTCCAGTCTCCGACACCTTTTCACACGGGATTTCCCCCCCCCCCCCGGGGGCTCATTTTCCACTCTTTTTAGAGGCTCGTGAAGCGGGAGGCGGGCTATCGATTCCCATTTCCCAGTGCCTGCAGTGCTGCTCTCAGCCAGTCACAATGAAGGAAATATCTCAGTCATACTACAAAGAGTGAAACGAAGGCCTTCACAGAGAGTCATTTGCGTGATATTGTACTTTGCTTTCTGCCGTGAAAAGAATCCATAAAATGCATTTTCAGTAAGGATTTACATATTTTGACAAAACACAATTAAAGAGATACAAATGCATGGCTCGGATATTATAAAGGTGTGAGTCTAAGCAATTTCTCGCCCTGAGAGCTGGGGGGGGGGGGGGAATCTTAACCTACTTACTTGCAAAATTTGATCTTGTCGACAAGCTCCTTATCGAAAATCCTGGGACACGTTTTGGAGAAAACGTTTTTCTCGACCACCAGAAGTTCAGTGTCTTCTCGCACTACGACTGATGCGGTTCGTTTGATGTTTCTCAGCAGAGCAAGCTCCTGTGGGATTGTGGGACGAAACAGAATGCAAATAGATCAGCACTTGAAAAAAAGAGGGCAACATTTTCTCTTCTTTCCTTCAAGCAAAGAGGGTATTATTCTTTTGTTTACATGGTAATTAGCCCTCTTTGCCTCGTCAACATGTACAAAATACAAAAATGAGGCAAAGAGGGCTAATTAACATGCAAACAAAAGAATAATAAATTGTTCGCCATTTTGGAATAAGTTGTATAGCAGACTGTGTTCAGCTTTCAAATAAATAAATGACAACTCATAAATGTAATTAATTATCATCTGAGCCCTGACAAGTGACCCTCTAAGGGAACTGAGCACTAAGAGAATTAATGGCTTTTAAAAAACTATTAACTAAAAAACCGGTTACTGACCCCAAAACTGTCCCCACGGTGTAAAGTGATGGCTGTATGCCACATCACGTGACCTGTCTTTGTGAGGAGTTCCTCGACGTTGACGAAAACAGACCCGGAGAAGATAAAGTAGAAACCAACGCCAATATGTCCTTTACGTAGTACGACCCGAGGATGCTCCACCCTATGAGGAGAGATTGCGTAGGGAATGTTTTATTGACAATACAAGTGTTCTGATGGGATGAAATCATGTTAGTAACATTGTCACAGAGAACAAGGTTTTCTCGTTCTTTGTGCAGGTGTTGAATAACGCTTGTAGAAAAATGTTTTAATGGTATTCTATGACATAAGCCGTATTTTCCTTTCGTTCTCTCAGTGCTTGATATGAACAGAACAAAACCGAAAGGAACAGGCGGTGCCAATGACAGAAACTATTTCTTAAATCTCAGCAGTGAAGTTTTTTTATTGTTTAGCACGGTACCAAACTAGAATGATAATTCGAAGGACGCGAGTATCTTAATTTTTATCATCGGCCGAAAACCATTGAAAGAAAGTTTGAAGTCATTCGAAGCCAAAAGGAAATAATCGCTTGCGACCATTCCGCTTGCTTCCCGAGCTTTTGATTGATTGATTGATTGATTGATTGATTGACAGATAGATAGATTGATTGATTGATTGATTGATTGATTGGCTGACTGACAGAATGACTGAGTGGCTGACTGACTGAATGACTGACTGACTGACTGACTGACTGACTGACTGACTGATCAATCGATCGGTCGGTCAGTGGTCGCCGTGTTGGTTGTTTGACCTTTTGCTTCGTTCTTCAATTCTCGATTATTTTTTGACTCTGTACGTTAAGTTATAGTAGTGCTTCACTAAGTGGATTTTTCTAAGTTCTTCGCCTTGTTACTGTCCTTACTTGAGGAAAGTCATGGCTCTACACATGGCCAGCTGAATACGGTAGGTAAATTTTTCATATGACGTCAGACCCTTGAGCATGGAGTGGAGTTGACTCAGCTCGTTCTCAGACCTCTCCATGGCTGATTTCATCAAGATCTTCTTGGCCCATTCGGGAACATACGCATATTGCTGTGTGAAATATAAATAAACAAAAATAAACGAGGATGGCGTAGTGGCGAGAGCACTCGCCTGGGTTCGATTCCGGCCGGTACCATACAGGCCATAGGAGGGTCGAGTTTGTTGTTATTGATTCTCGCCTTGCTCCGAGGATTTTCTCCGCCTATTCCGGTTTTCCTCCCTCCTGAAAAACCAACATTTCCATATAGAGGATCGGCATGGAAACCAGCTAGGGCTGATGTGGTTTCCTGTTACACGGATTCGCAAACTATAATTGAAGTCTGAAAGCAAAGAGCACCAAAGCCGGGCACGAAAACCCCTGAGGGAAGACCTGTGGCATTAGTGTTTTAGGGTATCCTGATTTAAGGCCCCGTCCACACTGCGGCGGAGAAATTTGAAAACGGAGGTTTCACTCTTAAAATGCATTAAATGTTTTCCCTCCACGACTTCGCCGAGGAAATTTGAAAACGCAACAATCACAGGCAAGTGTTCCCTCAGGATCATAATCTCTTGTCACCGGTCATTTTGGATTTGTGTTTGAGGAAAACTCGGGCAGGGAAATCACGTGATCATCGTGACGTCATCGTTTTTTAAAAGCTCGCGGGTATAACGCACAACTTGAGGTCATTAAGTGATGCCTTAGATATAATTATATATGATCATTAACAGACATAACCTTACCGACTTTCCTCTCTGGTACAGAGACTTATTGAAAAGCATCTCTTTGACTTCGGAGTTGTCGCGCAGAGTTCGAAACGACCTCTGCGCCGCGGTCTCGGGTATCAGTTCAGCGGAGTAGTCCACTAGGGCCTTCAATACACGGGAAAGAACAATCACTACCCGAGCCGCCCAGCGAAATTTAGCACTCGCCTGTGAGAACCCAACACAATCACTTGATGAGTCAAGGTTTTAAGTGAATAAGTGTTCAGTGTTGAAATTTAAATAAGTGTTTACATACATGTATGTCAGCTAATGGAATTAAGTGTGGCTTAATTTTATTGAGCCGTGTTTAGGAACATCGTTATGTCGGAATCGCAAGTATGTTAAACCTTTCTGAGGTGAAGAACTGTAACACTTAAGGTGGCACTTTCGAGCTAGGAAATACGAAACCTAAATATAATAGGCCAATCAGCAGTTTCACAAGAAAGTGTAATTTGATTGTTTTGCCTCCTCCCCCACCCCCACCCTTTCGAAGCCGTTATGATATGCCCATTTCCTTCACCCACTCTGTCCCTGCTGTTCTTTTCTACGATATAAGACCCACTAAGTTATAAGTCCCCTCGAGCCTGTATTTTACGTTGGTTTGTGGATTTGTCGACTGATTAGGTGAAAGACCAGCTTTATAAACCCGTGGGATAAGCTAAGCCCGAATCAAAGGTCGAGATATTGATCTCTTCCACTATACTTATAGCGTAAAATTTCCATGTTTCTACAGCAACTGGTAAAGATCTGAGATCAATTGGAACTTCAAACATTAAAATGCTCGTCAGCAATAATCTTTTTACGTTGATAGTTTCTCGGTCCTTGCATTGTGTCCCTGGGCAAGACACCTTACTCTCACAGTGTCTCTACTCACCCATCCAGGAGTATAATTGAGTTCTGGCGAAGATAATGGATGATAACCCTATGATGGACTCTCCTTCCATTATCAATCCAGGGGAACCCAACCGGTTTAAACCAGAGTTAGTTGCCGACCTGGTACTTCACTGGGTTTGAATTCAGACCTTATCATATTGAAAGGCTCGTATCAATTAGTATTTATACCTTCCAATTCCATGTAGTGAGGCAGTTACTGTCAGGTCATGATAAGTTATAATTATTGCACGTTAAGGCACAAAACTACTTACTATTTGCCTGGTCCACAATCTCTTCTCCGTCAGCCATTTTTTCTTCTCTGAGAAAGACTTAAAGTTAAATCCTGCGCAAGAAACGTTGGTAGCCATGACAGCAAAAGTTGCGCTTCGAAGATTATGTCGTTTTTTCTGTTTCTCTCTCTCTTTCTCTTTCAACCTCTGTTCCTCCTCAAGTTTTCCTCTCTCTGCTCGCTCTTTCTCAGCTTCCATGATACGCTTGACGCGTCTCTTCGCCGATTGCTTTCTTATCGCGGCTGTTAGATCACAGTCTGGGTTATCTCCGGTGTACTCAGATCCTCGCAGCTCAGGTAAATTTTCTGGCGTAGTGCATCCCCTCGCAGAAGCCTGGCGAACCAAGACTGGTCCTGCAGAAGCGGTTCTGCGTAAGAATGAATACGCCGAGTCGTTAAGAAACGTCTCTACTGCATCGTCAACTGCGGGGTATGCTAGCGTGTTGTTCTCGGCATCCAGATCTTCCATAATGTCTTCCTCCTTCAAGTTTGGGTATCTCAGAGTGGTTTTCCCGAACGAACGCAAAAAGTGGTCCCTGCGCAAGTTGCTTTTCCTTCTGTTGACATAGTACGCCATGAACTTCGCTGCGTCAAGCGAAGAACTGCGCCTTCTAAGCAACAAAGCACTCCCTCTTTGGGCTTGCCTTGCCTCTTTGGAGGTCTTCCTGCCTTTCTTGTATATAAGCGCTGTTTCTTGGCTTTCTTCTTTGTTTTCATTGCCATTTTCATCCAAAAATATAACACGGCTTCCACTTCGCGCTCTTCCAGTTCCCTTGGCAACTTCATTGTCGCTTGAAAATGGCACTTTCAAGCACGGAACGGCGGAGAAACTTTTTCTAGTGAAAAGTTTTGTTTCCATTTAATATAACCGTCAAATTCTTACCTTTCTCTTTATTCCGCAATTATCGATGTCCGGTAGCGAAGAATGTTCTTTGTTTTTGTTTGTATATTTTTTGTCTTTTATATTTCGGTTTCGTTAATTGGAGTGATTTCTTATATCTTCTACATCCGCCTTCACACTTTTCCTCGTCCAAGTTGTGATGATTTCTTTAACCTCTTGACTACTGATTTGGTACAAGTTTCTCTTTCGTGAACAATGCAGCCTGACAAAAGTTGAAATTCACAATTTTTAACTATTCGGTGATGATACACATCCATACACATCCATAGAAAACTAAGCCCTCTGCACGCTTCACGTGGATATACACTGGCTTCTAGACCTTTGCAATCCTTGGAATGGCTTCCTTTTAACTGATCATAAAAACACCATTTCAATGGTTCGTTTTCCGATGGAATTTCACGTTAACGGTTTCGTAAGATACCGTCGAGCATCAATAATAATTACATTCTTCTTAGCACATAGCAAAAAATTTGCATGCTAACAACAAACTGACAAAAACCGGTCACAAGAGAGCTATTGGCATAAAAGTGATTCTTTTCCCAGATTGACTTAATTACTACCCAAGAGAACTGTGATGACGTGAAGCATTATGTGTTAATCTAGCTTTGAAATAAACGTAATCTACATCTACATTTATTAAGTTGATAAAATATAATAAGTAAAAACCAATTATTTCTCAAAATAATTCGCTAGGTCTACTAAGCTTGATGGCGCGCTAATAAAAAAAGCTCGACTTAGTTTCTGGCTAGCTCTTAGTTTATTAGTCATGTTGGCCTGAGTGCTACAGTTGATATTGACCGAGCGCACTTATTACGTACGTTATGCAACGCAGGAAACCAAACTTTCGAAAAGTTGTAGAACCAAAATAATTCGACTACCTGTTGTTGTTGTTGTTTTTTTTTAATTTCACCAGTTTTTACTTTTAACCTTTTCAGACTCTTTTCGGGTTTTTTTTTTTTTTGCTTGCCCTGGCCTGCCGGCTTTTCTTTCTTCTGCGATTTTTTTTATACCCAAAGTAAGGAGGGAGCCGGTCCCCCGGGCCCCTCTCCTAGATTCGCTACTGATCACCTTGACGGTGACATGCTTCTTCTATAACGAGACCAATGGTACTTCATTATCTTTCAGTCATGGACCAGGCCTGGTCATGGACTTTGACACTAGTCTTTTCCTGGAGCCTTCAGTCACACGAGTCAGCGACAGCCATCTGAGAGTAAAATAATTGAAATTTTCCAAGTTACGTTTATAACGATTCAGGCGTTTGAGGAACGAATCACCTCGAATGGACTAGCAAGGTAAAAGGAAGCAAGCAGGTTTGAAACATGCTAGCCTGGTTAACTACAGCGGAAGAACGGAGCCAACCGAAAGAGGACCACGTGAATAAGGTCGGTTTGCAAGCCTCTTATAAAACAAATCATTGTTCATTGTTTAACGCCCGTTCTATACCAGCGACCTTTACCGATCGGCCTTCGGATATTGAACGACTTATAGCCAAAAAAAAAATGGTGGAAATCGAGTTTCACGCATCCGGTTCCAGGCTCTGGTCTTTAAACAACGGAGTAATTCAAGTCAGTTGAATTAATTCCATCTTAAGTCTCTTGAACAAAGTAAGAGATGCTACGATTTATGTCGTTGATTGTAGTTTTTTACGCTTAAATCGTAGCAAGTGCTGATTCGTTCTGGAGAACTGTAACCACAAAATGCGCTTTTGTCGCTATAATTAAATTTGGCGCGTTTTTTGTCACGTGGCGCGTGGAAGGATTAATATGGGATAGATTTTCGTTCGACAGTGTATGCAAGTGGTGTCCATGCTTGTGACGATTTGGTACTAGACTTTTGCCATCATTTTCGCGTTCGCGACAGATCTGTCTCGAAATTGGAAGATCGCTGTGTAGAATCGAATATAACGCGTGTTACAATTTCATGGCTACAAAGAAAACTTCAAAGGTCAGTATGAAGATGTGTGCCCGTGTTTAGAGCTCGTAAAATCTAGTGGTGTGACACTGTGTGACATGGCTTTTCGGATAAGATGCTGTGCGAAAATAAATTGTACAGTGGCGAGTACTGATCTTTGGTGTATGTTCACGTAGCATATTATCGTTCCTCTGGTCATAGTTAATGTGTTTTGTTCCACCCCATTGATATGACCGGTCTTTACATAGATGCTAAGTGAAGTAAAGCCAAATCTTACCGTCAGTTTCATGCATAATTTGCGAGTTTGTGTGGATACTCTGTGTGATTTACTTTGTGATCCCAATTATGTAATAAGTAAATTATGATTTGTCTATTGCACTGGCACTGTCAGTTCACACGTGTTGTAGTGTTTATCGCATTTGCCTTGTAAGCAGGAGATGGATCATGTGTACTAAAGGCATCCGTGGTTGAGTGTTGTTTGATACCCCCAATTGACCCTTAGTTGACCAACACTCAGCATCTTGATCAACACTCAGTCAACAGTTGATTGACATCTCAGTCCACAGTTGGTGGACAGTCCACTAATTTTTGCAGACACACCATCAAGTGTCGATCGATACATATGAGTCAGTCAACACTCTGCCAACCAGTGACCAACTGGCAATTGAGTGTCAATCAAGTGTCGATCAAGATTTCAATGGATGGTCAATTTGATGCCAACGAAGTGGTGACTGAGATGTCGATCTTGTGTAGATGGAGATGTTGATGGAATGTTGATTGAGGGTATCCAGAGACACTCTACCGCAGATGTCTTTAGTAAAAATGATCCCAGGAGACTGGGGTTCAATTCTTTGCTAATGATCAACATTTTCATGCTTGTTTATTGCACATTAATCATTTATGTCCTAACTAGTTGGCCATTATGTACAGTGGTATGACATTTGATGCATGTAGAAGTTAAATAAGTGCAGGAGCCACAAATAAATGTGTTTTAAGTCCACACATATATTAGTATAAATTTATTAGCATTCTATCGCAAATACTGCTCTCTTATTAGCTACACCACTCACTGTCCTGTATTGGATGGGGAGTAGCCTAGCAGTGTGTGGTTGTTAGGACATTTACATTTTCAAAGTGTCTGTGAAGAGGATTTAGATAAAGTTTTGAATGACTAAAAGATTTATACTAAAACAAATAAATTATGTGCTCTGGATTTCTATGCCTGGCCATCGAGTTTGACTGCACCCTTGTCAATTTTCATGTGATATAAATCTCAATAATAATAATAATAATAATAATATTTTTTTTAATAAAAAAAAGAGGAGTGTTTATAATAATATAATAATAATATAATAATAATAATAATAATCACTTTATTTAAGTGTTGATGTGTTCTCAAGCTCATAATCTAATTGTTAAATAGAAAGCATGGGGGCTTAAGGGTTGAACTGTGGATCAAGTGGTCTGGGATCAAACCCTGGCCAGGGTTATCATGTTCTGTTCTTGGACAAGACTCTTTTTAAACAAACTTTAGAAAATAAGACATCCTTGGCTAAATGTTGAGCTAAAAGAAATATTATAGAACCAATTCAAATCAAAATACATCCTCGGAGACCCAGGACAGTGCAATATTTTCAGGCAAGTGATGTTTTCGGGCAAAAGTTTACAACAAGAGCAGGAGAGTTGTAAACTTTTGCCCAAAAATATTGCTCACCCAAAAATATTGCATTGTCCCAACTAGTAGTTCCTGGGTCTCCAAGGATGATCAAAATAATAACAATCAGAATCAGTCATGTCACAATTAACATGTCAAAGAAAAATCAAAATGTTCCTGCTTTTCCAATTTGCACAATATACAAGAGTTCACTTTAATTTGACAGATATTTTTTTCATAAGGGGCATTTGAAGTTGATTTCTTTCATTCAAATTTCAGTTTTTTCATATTCATCTGATGTAGAAATCCCTTCAGTGTAAGTCAAAGATGAATTGCGGTCAGTGACAAGCATGCTTGCGCTACAGGAAGCCCACAATATCACATTCAGTTGCTTCAAATGATAATGCCATTATTACATGTATAAACAAAGTAAAAACATATCTGGGACCTGAAAGACAATAACACTGATTTCTCAATCAAGTGATCTATTACACAAGCAAGTCTGTGCAAGGGAACCCTGTCACGCTGCAATTTGTGTTTGACAGAAAAACTCTGCATTCTATCCTGAAAACTCAAAGTGTGAGATAAAATAAAGTTTTATGTATGTATGTATCTGCAGACAAGTCTACACTTCTAACCAACAGATCTGAACTTGTAACGAAATGGCAGCACGAGAATAAGTTCTATGCAGCCAATCAGAAACAGGGTCACTCCACACCTTCCATGAGTCAGTTTAAAGTTTGTTTCAACCACCGCTATGGGCACAGTCTGATGATTGCTTTAAGCGTGAAACTCTAGTAACTGTAGTTCTATCATAATTTGTAATTTGTAATTACATTGATATGTTGTTGTTGTTGTTGTTGTTTTTTTTAGACCCAAAGTCCTCGGTCTGGTAAAAAGTCACCATCATCATCACCAGGAGGTGTTTGGCCTCCATCTAAATGCCCTTTGTGCCTTGAATCTGGGTCATCAGGATGCTCAAACTCAGGCAAACATCATGAGTTGCTTATGTCTCTGGTTAAGTGTGCAAATAATGCTGAAGCTGGAAAAATGGAATTCAAAAAAACCCTGGATAAGTTCACCAAAACAAAGTGGCTTCGCGGGGATTGTGTTCCTGACAAAAATGTTGAAATGCAATTTCCACTGATACACTGGGCTTGTATCCTTGCAAAGTACAAGGCCTTGGAATATCTTGTCAGCGAGAAAGGCTTTGAGCTTACAGTGAAAACAGGAAAGAGCCAAGAGGGACCTTTGTTTTCGATGGCCCAATGTTTCTCATTTGGTGTGAACCCCAAGTGGTCCACCGAGTACATTGAAGGTATGCTTGGGCACATCTTAGATGTCTTCTTGAAGTATATGCCTGAAGCCTTGTGTGAAAAAGAAACCAACAATGATGATTCAATTTTGCATTGCTGTGCCAAGCAATGCAGCTCTGATTCATGTTCCAGGGCTCTCTTGAAGACTTTGTTGTTAAAGATCAAGGAGAGTGATAAATTTTCAGCCGAGAAAGAAGAAAATTTGTTATCATCAGTGAACAAGAAAGGTGATACATTCCTTCATCTTATGGTGGCAGATGAGAAGTCAACTGATACTTTGAATTACCTCTTTGGAAACTTTGCGTCAGCCAGTGAGAAACTGTCCAAAACCAAAAACAATCAGGGCAAGACCCCACGTCAGATTGCTGTTGAAAAAAGATCTTTTGAAATGCTTAAGGGTCTTGGAGCACCAGATATAGTTATAAACAGTTTGAAAAAAGCTGTAAGTAGTGGGAACCCCCCTAAGATTTCTTATACCGCTAAGAAGTCCTCCCAGCAAAAGGAAAAAGGATCTGCAAAAAGTACAGCTGAAAAATCTTCCCAGGTAAATGGTGTGTCATCTGATAAAGACACAAATCAAAGTTGTAAGACATCCAGTGAGGAGCAGACACCTGTTCAAGCGACAAAAAGCACGTCTCCAGGAGGTCAACAGGAAGCGAGAGTGACTAATGCTGATGAGCTACAAACAGAAGGCCTCAAAATGTGTTCATGTGATCCTCCTGCCGCTGAGGTGACAGAACAACCAGCTGATTGTGGCATGCCAACCAAAAGAACAATAGAGCCTTTTCCAAAGTGTTATCCTGCAAAAGATGTAACTGCCACAATGGCAGAAAAACCCAGTGCTACAACTGAGGCTGCAACTGAGAACAATGTGAATACTTCATCAGCTTCAGCTGCAGAGGAAGAAAAGATGGATGTAGACAACATTAACAGCACTCCAGATTTGCCTGATGACAAAGAAGCTATACCCTCAGACTGTAATGTTTTCCTTAGTCTTTCAAACACTGTAAGCAGCTTCTCCAAAGGGGAGCCTTTGAAGAGCAGTCAAAAGAGACCAGCTCCGGGTGCTGGAAAGGCCAGAGGTCCAAACAGGAAGAGAGTTCGTATCACTGACTTGTCATCAGATTCTGAGAGTGATGCTGAGGAGGATGCAGGCTTTGTGCTTGATGATGACTCTGATGATGACATAGAGTCTGCAGAGGAAGAGGAAGGCGATGATGAAGAAGAAGAGGAAGAGCTGGAAGATGAGGAAAAGAAAGAGAACACTGATGTTGGTGACGATCAGCAGAAGGAGAAGGAGAAGGAGAAGGAAGCAAGAGATGTCCGACTTGATGAAACTGAGATGGAGATGGAAGCAGGTGAGAATCTTCTGAATCATTTTATGAGCACACTTGTTATACAGCTGGAGTTTAGTTGAATCTAACCCACGTTCCTATTGGTTGATTTATGGTCACGAGGCAATGGCTCGATCTAAATGTCGCTCTGTCAGGCGACAATTATGCCAGGTCTTCCACTAACCAGTGGTTACTTTTACTTCTTCTTGCCTTACTACTTTGCACTAAACTTTAGCTATATAACAAAAGACTTGATAACTGGTCCCTTGGGAAACAGTTTTGTTTCCCCTCAAATCTCGATGTTTCCCTCAATTTCGTCTTGGGAAACATCGACATTCACAGGAAAACAAATTAAACTAACTGCTTCTCACAGGACGAGTAATTAAGTGTATATGGAATCCTAGAAATTGAACCCTCAAGGGAACCGAAAAAATCAAGATAGCAGGAGCTCGAGATAGTCGATAGCTAATAAATGAAAAGTACATGGAAGGGTCAAAAAATAATTTGACTTTAGGATAGCAGGGAATTCATGACAACAGAGTTCAAGATAATGAGGTTCAAGATAATGAGGTTCTACTGTAGTTTTTGGAAATGAAAACAGTAGGTTTGATCTGCATTTTTTTAAATGACTTCATCCATTTTGCAATGTTTCATTTCCAATCAAACAGCATGAGCAAAACCTCAAACATTGGTCAGTTAGTTTTACCTCTGTATGTTCCTACTGAAAGCAATTCAGCAAGATAGGATGGGTGGGGTCAGACAGGTTGGCACATCATTTGCCATTTGATTATCCAGGAGTCTCCCACATTCTCCTGGTCTAGCTCCTGTGCATGCATGTCACCAAATCTCCCAAATTCCAAGGAAAGTGCTTATTTTGGCTGGTTTTAGACCATTTTTCAGGGCAGAATTTTGGAATATTTGATGCATTTTTGTTGCTAAATAGGAGGAGCTCTACTTTTAACAACATTTTTTTAGGGTCGAGAAGGTAAAAATTGGTGATCCCCCAGGTTTAATTTTATTTAGGTTGGCTTCTCTGGAATGGCAAAACTCAAAAACAAAAGCAACAATATAATTAACAGCTGCAGCACTTGCTTGTATACACCAATTATTGAATGTAATTTATTTTGTTCAAATTACAACATAAATAATGTTCTTCCTCAGTCATGACCCTCGCTGAACGTTTGATTCCAAAAATTTGATTGATATTAGTGTCTCAGGGAAAATCTCAACAGAGAGAAGGGGGACACCCCTGGGGCCCCTCTCCAAAATTTACCAAGTTGCTCCAAAACCCCCTCCCCTCCCCAGCCCCCCCCCCCCCCCCCCGCCCCCCAGGATTAGCCACAGCAAGTTTTATACACCGGGCTCCTAAAACATGGCTTGGGCCCCTTAAATATTTCCTTAGGCAACAGCCTCAAAGCGGATACGTTGACAACCATGTAAAAGAAGTTATTGTCTGAGTTAGGTTGGCTAGGGGCCAGATTGGAAATTATCAGATTGCATTTCATGTGTGGCCTATGGATTCACCCTTAATTTTTGCTTCTTGCCGCACCTCTGCTTCTCGTCATTCTGTCGTTCTTCTTTTGCTTAGCCTGCAGAGCAGGCGAGATTTTTTGAGCGAGTGCTCACATCATAAAAAGTTTAGTCGCCATCTTGAATTTGTCGTGCAGTGGAAGACTGGAGAGAGAAAGAAAGGTTTACCAAGGGGGTTAATGATAGGCAAGAGGAAGGATAGGGGAGGGGCTGGAGCGAAGAAAATCTCATTTTTTCCCCTCCCCGATCCCCCACCGTCTAACATGGCGGTCTAACATGGCGGTCGCAAGGTTGTAACGGTAACTCGCTCCAATAAGACGCCTGCACTGCAGGCTAGCTTTTCCTTTGTATGCAAGTACTTACATTGCACACTAGGAAAAGAAAGAGACTGCTCTCAGTCTAACTTTGAGTTAGATGTTTTGTCAACGGAATATAGTGAAACCTTTAAGCGGACCCCATATTAAGCGGACACCCTCTATTATGTGGTCACCAGCTTAAGTCCAAAAATTTTCTTCCCACATTTACTGTAAAAAGCTCAGCTCAGACACCTTTAACATTGTTCAGCAATGTCGTTTTAAAGCTAAGTGATTATTCCAGATTGATGCATTGACTGAATAGACATTGTGCTATGAGCAACAGCTGCATTTAACAAAGCCTAAAAAAGTCTAGGGACAGCCCGGGGGGCAGGGGGGGAGGTCAGGATTTTTGGAAATTTTGAAAAGAACTCCTTAGAGTTACCAAGATCGTGTTTTTTGGTTGTGGCTTGAAATTTTTTTCACCACTAAGAGGTTGTAATTGTAAAACAACACATTATCTCCTGTCCTGTTCGGCTCAATACCCTGACAGGTACTGCAAAAGCTCCCGCTATGGACCTTATGATACTGAACACCCGTGAAAGGTACGATGGGCACCCCTGTCCTTTTTGTAGGGGAGGCCCCCTCCCCGGAAGGGACAGTGTGCAATTTTCTTATCCTACTGAAGTCCAGATTTTAAGTGGCGTGTGTAAACCAGCAATGGAGTAGCATTCTATCCAGGGGGTAGTAAAAACACTCCTAGTCGCTTCATGCTTTGGAGTACTGGAGCTAAGTGCAGGCCTAATGGGTCAGACTTTACCTTACGTTTATTAAGTGGGTCTAATTAATTTTTTAAGTCTGGATGTTTTCAAAGTAGAGAATTAACCCTGAATTTTCTTTCTTTGTTTGGTTGCAGCACCTAAGCACACGCCGTTTTGCGGCAGTAATTGCACATTTCAACACCACAAGCTCCTGCTAAGCCTCCTCAAGTGTTCCAATTACAATTATGGCGCAGCTACAGCTTATCTAGACTCCTTCATGAAACAAGTTAATGAATACGTGAATCAACTGGGAAAGTTCTCTTGTGTACGCGCTAATGCCGACATCCCTGACCCGGTCGCTTCCTTTAAGTATCCCTTGGTCCACTGGGCCTGCGTCCTCGGCAAATTCAAAGTGCTGGAGAGGTTGGCAGCCATGAAGGAATTCAATCTAGGCGTGCAGTCTGAACGCACTGGCGAGACCGGGCTGCACCGAATGCTGCTGTCCCTTGACCGGGCCATGGTACGGAAGAAAAGCCCCAGCAAGACCATTTTAGAGGTCTTTTCAAAGACACTGAGAACGCTAACAGAAAACCTTCCAAGACTTATCACGATTTGTAACAAGGAGGGTGACACGCCCTTTCACTGTTTGGCAAAAGTGATCCTCGATTGTACGGGCGAGTTGGAGAGAATGAACACGTATGAAGGTTATTTTGAACGTTTGGTCAAAGAGTTGACCCGTCTGAGATCAACCGGAAAACTCACGCCGGATGTTGTACGAGAACTTCTTTTGAAGACCAACAACAGCCAGGAGACGTTTCTGCACATCTTGGCCTGCAGACACGGGGTGGGGCATCGCGTTATAAAGAGCGTCCTGAAAAACATCGACCCGGAAATCATGGAAGTCCTTAAGGAAACTGTTGACGCCCAAGGCAAAACCCCGTCTGATCTCGCCGAGGATTTGAGCTCGTACGAAATGGCGGGAATTCTTCGGCCACGGGACCAAGATTGGAACAACGTAGGTGGTAATGATGACCCTGTGGAGGAGTTCCCTGAGGAAGAGCTCCCTCAGGGGGAGCTCCCTGAGGAGGGGCTCCTTGAGGAGGAGCTCCCTGAGGAGAAGCTCCCTGAGGAGGAGCTCTCTGAGGACGAGCGCCCTTTGAAGGACCTACTGCAGACCCCTGAAAAAGATGCCCCACCAGACTCTTCGCCCATACATTCACCACCAGCTACCCTTTTTCACCCTATGGAGTATGCAATGAGTCCCGTCATTCCAGATGGCGCTGCTGCTCGTGTCAGGCTGTTTACAGTCAAGAAGGAACCTGGAGAAGTAGGTCATTTAACGGCGCCTTCTAGAGAAAGCCCAGTCATAGTGAACGACTTGCCTTGTCCTTCTGACATTTCGGATAACACGCCATTGCCTCCGGTCGTGAAGACGTCGCCCGGAAAAGCAAGCTCTACGTCACTTCCGCCAGCTGATGACGGCATGGTCGTTGCGGCTTCCTGGTCAGCCAATGGTAACTCTGGAAATAACACTGAGTCTGCGACAACCAATCACATTAAGGTTACCAATGTAGCACACCCTACAGCAAATCAGAGCAAGAACAACAACGAAGAGTCTTCCATTATCTCCGGTATTAGGACCATGCCTCGATCTGAGAAGAAGAACTTCTTGAACTCCTTGCACGCCAAGTTTCAACAGGAGTTGGTCCAAGCTCGGAGGGGTCTGGAGGAGAAAGAGGAGGCCCTCGCGCAAGTGCGTCAGCGGATTACCAACACGGAGGAACGGAGACAGAAGCTGCTGCAAGAACTCCAAGAAACCTGGAACGAGATGACTGAGGCCACGCGAGACGAAGGTATGCTACAGGCGGAAATTACGGCGAAGAAAAGGGATTGCGAAAGATTCGAAGCGGAGCTGACCAAGTATGAGGCTTCGCTGAAAGCGATAGTTGAGTAACTTGTAGACAAACCTTAACTTCGATATTTCAAATACAGTGAAAACCCACGTGTAAGAACCTAATGGCGGTTTAGGAACCTGCTGGCAGAAATTTGCAATTTTAATACCCAAAGGTGTAAGAACCTGTTTAGCAACAAGATCAAGCAGGTTCTAATACGCGGGTTACAGTTAAATTATGGTAAACATTTTAACCAAGGAGTGGGACTTTCAGATTGAAAATTTATATTACAAGAAAAGACCTAATACAGTTGTGAATACATACTGTACATTTAAGGACCAAACCAAACTTTACTTATTTGTCTGGTAATCAACAGCTATATCTCCTTCGTAGAAATTAAGACCTAATTAAGAACCTATTTAGCCTAAATTGCCAATAACTACCCCGAATTGCAAGAACCTATTTTGTAAGTCTTCAAAAAATGTAGTTTCTTACACGCGGTTTTTTGCTGTACACTGCAAAACTTTAATCCTCTTTTGTGTTTCGACTTGAAATCGTGAATTTACTTTCAATGTAACTCGTCTTTCTCCGCATAGGTCTTGGAGCATTTCTAAGCTCTATATGACAACTGCAGTTGAAAGCCCTTCGGTTTGACCATAGCGGGTCTATTTCAGAGAAGATGTCTGAGTTAAGGAGCAACGACGCCTATTTATTGCATTA
The DNA here is from genome assembly GCF_042242905.1 of Orbicella faveolata. Lineage (NCBI taxonomy): Eukaryota > Metazoa > Cnidaria > Anthozoa > Scleractinia > Merulinidae > Orbicella > Orbicella faveolata. The sequence continues at coordinate 26,454,093 of NW_028301577.1, read as the reverse complement.
AGGCTTAATGCGTCCCATGGCGCGAAAGGGCTGGTGATGATTTAGCGGAATAGGACTGTATTTATACATTGTATATAGTCAGAAGTTTAAAATACTATAAACTTCTGATAAATTGTAAATATACGTTTGTTTCTTTTATCCTCGCCGAGAAAGACTGTTTACGACACGGGTTCACCAAATTACATTCGTGATAAGAATGATTTTTTAATTCTCTGGTCGTTGCTTTCTTTCTTCGCTTTCGCAGTGTATTAATTGGGAGTAGTTGCAGCCTGGAAGCCTTTTTTGCCCTGTATCCAACTAGCGAATTTTTTCATGGGCAAAGTATTAAGAAAACTTATTTCTTATTTCAAACATGAGTTAAAATCTTCTCACATGACTCCAGCGTAGGCTAGGGCTCAAGTTAAAGGAGCCTCAGTACCTCAAGGTTGGCGCATCTTTCGCATTTTTCAAGTTCGTCATTTGTAATCCATGTTAATCCTTTCCATCCTTAAACATTTTTGTTCTTGTATGGTTTATTATTATCTCTTTAATGTTTTTCTATCTTAGTAAACTACTCTTTTCAGGTTTCCTCCAATTTAAAGGTAATTTTGTACGTGGCCAAAATAACTCAAAATAACGTGACTGAGCTCCTTTAAGTCATTGCCGATTGCTAGCATTGAGTACTAACTCAAAAAAACTGTTGATAAATAATTGTCAGTGATCTTACGTTTTGTTACAGTGTGGAAAAGGCTAACGTAGTTCTTTATTTGTTTCAGTTTTGTCCGCAGAAATGTCTTTTATTTGCTTCGCTCTCCCCCAAACAATTCCAACGAGAGCTTAAAACAGGCTAGCTTTGTAAATACAGCTATGGTAATGCGCTGAATTGCACACTTTTTATGGACTTAATATATTTCTAAATTCATTGCATAGAATAAAATATGCTTTAAAAAGTTTTGTTGGTGAAGTGTGAAACATTACGCGCACGTGACAACCTCGCTTCGAGTTTGCACGTGATAGTCTAATGAAAATGTTCATCGCAAAAGAAAGATCCCCTCGTGCAACAATTTCGAAGTTTTTTCCACTTTCTCTAACAGCGAACTTACTGTTAACAGCGTTACCTTTAGTCCGGTTCTGACCCCTCCTCTGTCATGCAACGCCACGAGCGTAGCGTTGCGTGACAGAGAGAGGACCAGAACTGGACTACGTTCAGCTTTTGCCCAACCTTTCCTCGGTTGTAGATGAAAGTGAAGAATGATCATCGCAGTAAATTTTCCAATTTAAGCAATTGGAAAGAAGAAGCCTGAAAAAATCGGGGCTTCAACGGGATTCGAACCCGTGATTCTTCACTTTCATCTACAACCGCAGTTCATATATAGGGGTGGCGAATGGTAAAATCCGAGACTTGCCGAGACGCCGAGACCGTTGTTTAAAAATTCGAGACCGAGACTTACACGATTTCGGAAAATCCGAGACTCGGTGCAGAGAACTGCCGAACCCGAGACCTTAATTATGCAAAACTCCGAGTCCGAGACGTGAGATTCGTGCGCTCTTGGTCGCTTGAAACTGGATCTCATTTAGGGAAGTAGTCAAAACTAATATACAATCAATAACTTGTAGTTTATTTGAACTACCAAAATAGCAGTCACGGATAAACGCCAATTATTTAGTTATGCATTAACATTTCGACCTTTTTACGGCCTATCATGACCCGACTTTCAACTACTGTCGAGGTCACGCGCTGTCATCAACTTCCGGTCAGCTAGCTTCAAAAATCACATAGCTTCTCATAGGCGATCATCCGTTAGTCTCTTGAGCTTACTACGCGATCTAACTTCAGCTGCTAAATATTGTTTGACCTTCCGTACTGGTTGATATAACACGTTATGGACGAGGAGAGGGTGGAGGACAAGAAACGGCGAAAACGTAAATGTAAGTAAATTGTTAACTTTGTAATTATTCAAACATGATTATTCATGAAGACGCCCGGGCTTATTATTCTCGTGTCTCCAGAAAAAAGATGTATCTTGACTAGCTCTTGCTATTCGTAAGCATCGATTAAGGAGATCTACATATGCATTTGCTGGTGTGCTTGTAAGGCTTTTACTCTAAAACTGTATTAGCTTGTATTTTAACCGCGCAGTGAAAGACTAATGAAGCATCATAGTGACCGGCTGTCATGGTTTGAACAAATTCGTCGGCAAATTATTTTCTTGCACAGGCCACCTCTGTGAGTAACCTATTAAAACGATAATTTCGACCGCGAAATGGATAAAACCTAGGCTCAATACTGGAAGAAGTTTGACTAGTGTTTGTAAGCTTTTGTAGACGAGCAGGCAGCACCACTGAAAATAAGCAGATGGCTGCGAAAAAACTGCATCGTTTGTTCAACCGACAGGTCTATATGCCGAGGGAAGCTCGCTGCATGTAAAACGTGGTATAAAAGTAAAGTCTTCACGTGTCAAGTGGCGTAACATGCAAGGACGAGGAGTTCGACGCATGTTAACCCCTACTAAGCATTCTGTAAAGTTCCCTGACAGTTTGCAGGTACCCATTTATACTCCTGGGTAGACAGAGACACTGTGAAAGGGGCGATCTGCACCGTTTACAAGGTTCTTTATAATTGGCCAAACGAAACAAAAAAATTAACAACAGGTTAAGAACACAAACAATACCCCTTGCCCAAAGAACAAAAGAGTTCCAGATTAACAAGAACGAATTAAAATAGAGGTTCTAAAGAAGTGCAGGCCAACTGCCGTGAAAGTAAAGTGTTTAGCTTACTCCAGAAGGCGACACCGTGCACGACTCACGAATGTAAAGTAACTTACCACAAAGGACGAGGAGAGCAAAACGTTGGATTACCAAACACATGGTAAGAACACTACATAACGTAAGTAAAGCAAATTAAAGTAAGCATGCAGTTGCTGTTAATTGGTCGTTTTCTTTAAGACGTCTTATTTAGAGGTTATATCTACATTTGTATTTTCTACGACCTCCAGAAGTTCTTCAGTAGACATAGTGCTCCTTTATTGCAAAGACCATTACAGTAAAATATTGTGTTTGTTTTGCGAAACGGTATTCTACAATAGCTTAGAATACACCGTCTTAGACACGCCGGTATATTCCAGACTACAATGATATCGCACGTCCTTAGGCTAACCACTTATAAAATCTAAATCGAGTTACTTGATTTCTTTGACTTAATTGGCTAAAAATACAGTCCACCGACCATGTTTTCGTGCGATTTCAGCATCAAAGCGTGCACATGGTTATTGTCAGCGGAAACCTGATCAAATGAGCATGCGCGCGGGCTGAGTGAATATAATAAGAGAAGCAAAAGTAAAGAAAAGTAAAAGTTCCGTATTTGCCGCCGTTGGCGTAAACGCCATGCTTAATCTCAGCAACACTCACTCTGCTCGCTCAACGCAATACCTTCCCAGAGAACCTCTGCAAAAAAAAAGCAAATCCGAGACTCCGAGACCGAAAGAAACACATGAAAAACGAGACTTCGTGACTCGTCAGAAAAGCTTCCGAGATTTCGAGATCGGATCAAAAATTTCCGAGATCCACGATTTTCTGGGTACCATTCGCCACCCCTATATATGAATTATTTCATATAAACTTCACATCATTTCACTTCTCACGGGAAGATATGAACTCAATAAATTGACCTCGCTCCCAATGTGTGGCTTCATAGCTCAGTTGGTAGAGCATCGCACCGGTATCGCGGAGGTCACGGGTTCGAATCCCGTTGAAGCCCTGATTTTTTCAAGCTTCTTCTTTCCAATTGCTGGTTTCCAGTGTCACGCAATTCAAAATAGATCAAAATAAAAATAAAAACCGGTCAATAGATAAAGTCCAGAATCTGGGAAATGAAAGAAGGTAAATATGCAAAGACTCTCGCCAAAATTCTGGTCACAGCAATTTTTCTTATGCGAGATATGTGGAGAAATTTTTTACCCAAATTTATAGAGATTTGTATGGAGACGCCATGCTGGTGCCCATCGGTATGGGCGCCAACATGGCGGCCGGAAACCAACAGAAACATCTGTCTGTGAGTTTTGCTACAAAAGCGTGAATTTATCCCTCGAGGAACTCTAAAACATTAAAATAACACTTTTTCTAAGACATGAACTGTTCAGATAGCCAAGTTCCCCGAAGTAAGTCACTTTTTTAACTATCATAACAGCTCTCTTGGCCGTCATGTAAGTGCCGCGTCACGCAAAAGCTTAGAAATTCAAGCGTAGTGTATCACAAAACCAAGAACCCATTCGGAGCGAAAATTTGTATGAATAGTAGTTTTCAGCTGCTCTTATACATCATTTAAGTAAAATCTCAGGAAGATCAATAGTTTTGTAGTTCGAATTTTGGTGACGTCACGTGAAAACCAGCTATTGCTTAAAGTGCACCTAACCCCCAAATTTTTTTTTCACTAAAACGAATCTAGACTTTATTTGAAGCATTTGGGCGAAGAAATTTTTGAATTTGGTTGAATCCTCGATTTTCTATGCCCTTTCAAAGTCGCGCTTGAAGTGTTTCACGACCGCGTTTTAGGGAGTCTGGGGCGGCGGTACCTGATGACGTCTACCCAGGAACCAAACACAATGGCGCCTCAGTCAACTCTCTGTATTTGCTCGAGGAAATGGAACACAAAACTAATCGTTCCGATGTATTTTGGGACTAAAACGTCCAAGTTTTGTCTCAGAATCATTTCTTTTTCGTCACTGGAGTCAGAGTTAAGTTTCGATTCGGAAGACTCCGAAATAGACTTCGATCGAGCACATTCGACAATTCGACAACTGTGAACTCACTGCTTAGAGCTTTGAGAGCAATTTACAATATTTCAAGCGACGAAGGGGAAGACTTCTTTGCGGACGAGCTGCTTGTATATTAGGAATGGACAGCTAGATACGAAGTGGAGCAGCAGGCAAACGAAAAGCAGGAAAGAAAACTCAAGGACTGCTTTGGATGGTAATTTCGTCAACTAAACATAAGATTCCCACGCGTGGTTATAGCCCGTTTACATTTGTCCTTAGCGAGAATGTATTTTATCAAGGTGTGATTGTTCTGTCAAATCCAGCTTGTGTTTTACTTTCAGTTGAATGCTTCATGTTTATAAGAGCGACGTACGTGTCGCAGTTTTCGAGACTTGATGACCTCCAAAACATTGGCTTCGATCGATTGAAAATCGTATTGTTTGAACCTGTATTTTTGAAGCTGCGGGAAGCAAGGCGGAAGGAAACATTTCATACAATTACCGATTTCACATTGTCACACGTTTTAAGTCGTAACTCCAAATAACCAATGTAAATTGTTCTCAAAGTTTGCAGCGAAATTCGTCGGATAAGCGAAAAGGATGTGTTCCCTAAGCGGTCCGCACATAATGTTACGCGGTCATATTTTCGACGCTATTGCACAGAATCTTTGTCGCACTGCTGATTTCCAAACCTTCGAAAAACTCTGTGAGTCTAACAATTTTGTTATCATGTATTCTAAAGGATTAATCTTCGACTTTCATCTAAATCGAAAGAGAAATAAGTGTTGGTTAGCGGCGTACAGTTGCGATCTATTTACATATCAGTATAACGCTTCTTGATCATGATCGGATCACACAACTTTGTATGTTATAAATACTGCAGGATTGGAAAATATAGATTGTAGGTAGTATTTCTACAAATTTCTGGTTAGCTTTAAGCAGAAAATTTATGAAAATAGCGTTCGAAAGTCTGCGGAACAAATTCCAGTGAGAGTTCTTCAATGGTTCTCACAGATTCAGTTCGCTTGTTTCGGTTCGACAAAATCAACCATCGTTTACGTCTTTGTTGCACCATTAGCCGATCATCGTCAGTTAATTGTACAGTATATCTTTCTTTAAATCTGGAATATTGCTGCAACAGCCGATAGCACCTCTGGAAGGCGTTTCTGCGCACTTTTCGAATGTGTATTGCACCATTCTCGTCCCCAGAGCCTCCGTTTCTTTTGGTCACGTGGTCGGAGAAACGGAGGGCTCTGGTAGCAGCCATTTAACAATTATTCCATGAAACCGCGTTGGATATGAAGTGATAAATAACCAACGAGCGCGTAGCGCGAGTTGGTTATGATCACTTCATATCCAACAAGGTCGAATGGAATAATTGTTTTAGTATATTCTTAATCGGGTTTTTGCCGCCGATTTTTATTTCAACAATTTTACAGAGCGGAAAATTTTTAAACTTGGCGCACTGTTTTCCATATAAGGTAAAACTCCGACTAATGGCTCATAGTCGGAGTTTTTGAGCCAATCAGAGAGCTAGAAATGCAATAGTCGGAGCTGAGAATATACTAATACCGGATGTCCGTAAATCACGGACATCCGGTAACGCATGCGTAATTTTGGCCTGCATATCTGCTCATGCTCAAAAACTAATCCTGAGGGAGGGGAGAGAGGAATAGAGAGTATTCTTTAGATGTAAACAGATCGGAACGCTGACATGTGTTTTCACTTCGCTGAAGTTAGGTGATTTAGAGTTAAAAAGAGAGTAGAAAGCGGCCTTAAATGCCGTCGCCGCTTCAAACACGATTGCCAGCTTGTGTAATATTTCACCAACGGGTTTCGCGGTGCATTTTGTGGTGGACCGTCTAGAAAAATTCAGGAATCGATAGCTGTGTTCTTGTTGTTTCTTCTCTTCATATTCGATAAAAAGGAGAAGTTTAAAGAGCGAGGTGCAGTTGTGAAAGCTTTCAAGCAACGTAATCAGGATACGGCATGTATTACGTCTATCGATGACACGGTAAAATTTGTTTATGGACACACGGAAGCGTTTGTGGAAATCAGCCGTGGAAATTGCATCACTGACCAGAGGATTTAAATATAAGCCGTGCTGATAGATGAAGAGAAAATTTTTTTAATGGTAAGAACTATTTACTTCCTGGTTATTTACATAGGTTTGTAAGCTGTAGCAGAATAAAAATCTGTTGAACTCAGGAAAGTTTTGTTGTATTGGAGTTTTGCTCATGTTTCCTTGCAAGGAATATGTAATAAAGGTGCTCACTTTCATATGATCTTTCATGTCCTCATTTTTTCAAGTAACCCCATTCTGTTCTATTTTTTTTTTACAAAAAAGGGTCTTACACAATCAACAGATCATTAAACTGTCAAATTAAATCAATCGATCAACTTTTATTGTGCATTATTTACAGAATTAATTTACATCAGTGTTATAATTAAATAAATATGAGAAGAGAAATCTATTTTGCATATGGCTATGGAAAGAATAAAAAACTATGTGTGTGGTAACCAGGGTATAGGGTAGCAATTGGCCTTTTGAAGTGGTTTACTACCTTGTTAAGAAAAACGCCACGAAAAAAATAAAAGTCCTATGCCAGTTGTTATCGAGTGGTTATATATGTGTGCTGGGGGCTTCCATAATGGCTCTACAGCAATTTTAATTAGCTTATCTGGAACATCTAATGATGATTTTTGTACATTCAGGCTTGAGAAAAGCCTGTAGACATTACAAGACTAGATATAGGGCTATTCCACCATTTTGTCCCCCATCCCCCACTGCTTTTGTCGATGTAATTGTTTTTGTTCATTTTATACCTTTCAACCAGCTTATATACAGCTTAATCTTTTGGGTGCTTTCAACAACAACAACAACACCAATTTATTTCAGTATTCCCATATGAGTACATGGTGTTACGAAAAATATAATACAGCTAAAATGATGTAACTATAACATTAGTATCTGGCATTGGTATACATGTAGAGGTTCCTGATGTGAAGAGAGTGATTCATATTGGTGTGCCTCAATGTACATTAAGGAAGATTTTTTTTAGGAAACTGCATGAACAAAATGAATGGGAAACAATGCAATGTCATTGCTCTTTTACAATTCATGTTACTTCATGGTAATAAGGCTCTTCAGCCTGTTATACAACCATGTGCAACAACAAATCTCAATGTATACTTTCTACGTCTTGTGGTTGATCAGAACATCAGCCACATAGCTTTACTATCAACAATGGTTCTTTCTCCATCTCCTTTTTTTTCAGTATTATTTATTGAACTGCAAGAACAACATTCCTATTTGAATTATCCATAAATGGTCATCCTTTGAGGAATTTATGTAGCACTATTATGGTCTGAAAATTAACAAAGAATAGTAAATAATGGCAGGAAATAAATTATCTTTCAAAGGCTAACAAAAAGATTATGACATTTTTCTTATGGGGATATTAATGTAACTCTGTACACCTTTAATGTTTGATTTGTTTTTAGTAGAGATAATTCCCACATTATATTTGGAAACCCACTAGTCCTGATGATGCGTTATCAGTTATACATGTATAAATAATTGTCTCTTATATTTGTTCACAGTTATTTGCATGGATGATAAATTATTGTTATTTACTGATTAATGTTATTGTGACGGAATAAAGTTTTGCTAGTTGCAGTTGCTTCCTAACTAAAGTGGGGAGAGAGGAAAGGGCCTCAAATTTCAGCTATGGTTATCTATGGTTATTTTCCTTTACACATCATTTCCACAAGTAAATTATAAAAAAAAAAATAATAAATTTGGGTGAAGGCTCTAAAGCAAACTAAACTCTTGCCTGACCACAAAAGGTTTGTTTGTGTTTTTTGGGGGTAGACTATAGGGGAGGTCTCAATAATAAAGAGAGGGGAGCTAAAAAAAAACGATATTATATATGTTGTAGGTAATTTTTTTCTTCCGGTAAATTTGATTTTTACCTAGGTAATATTTTTTTAACTAGGTAATTTTAAAACAAATTTTTTTACCTGGATATTTGGACCGAGGTGAGTCTGGGACCCAAAAAAGCAATAATTAGGAGAAAAAAAAGAAATTTTTTCAACTTGAGCTGTGTAGTCTAGTGGAGATCGAGATGGACGTAATCTGAAGGTCTTGGGTTCAACACACAGTAGGTACTTGTAATTTCCTTCTTCCTTTGAAATTAATAATTAGGAAAATAAGAAGAGGTAGGCGTAGAATAGGGAGATAGTGAAAGAGAAGAAGAAGTAGGTGGGAGCAGGGAGAGATGAAGAGAAGAGTAGGAAATGAGATTTTTCTCCTCCTTTTTTTATTTTTCTTTTCTTTTTAGAGCCCCCTAAAAATACCAGGCCCCTATTTTTAACCACACCCCATAAATTAAAACCCTTTTTAGTTAGTTGACTGAAACAGAGCTAACTAACTAACTTTTCTTTTTAGAGCCCCCTAAAAATACCAGGCCCCTATTTTTAACCACACCCCATAAATTAAAACCCTTTTTAGTTAGTTGACTGAAACAGAGCAAGAGAAAAATTACCTGGTTAAAAAAAAAAATACCTAGTTAAATAATAAATTTACCTAGTTAAAAAAAAATTACCTACTGAACATTTTTAACTGCAACATATATATCTATAACAGCAGAAGCTTCTTAACAGATAGTAAAAGATACATACATAACAATGTGTGGAAGAAACAAACCAAACTTCATGTTCAGACCATTTGCTACATCATCCAGGTACGTAGCAGAGTATTATAACACGGACCTTTGACTCATTTTGGCAATTTAATATCAATACATTTTGGACTGCTAGAATCTGATCTCCTTGATCTTTCAGAGAGAGAAAAACACACTCACCTTCGCATTTCCAGTGCCACATTTGCTTAGCAAGAGTGATATTTCTTCGTCTTTTCACCTGGCTCTAAGTTTCCTTTTGAGCTTTTCATAAAGGAAGACGAACGTTTCTTAAAACCCACTGCCGATTCGAAGTTAATTTTATGATTTCTTGGGGTATGGTCAGCGACAAAGTAATTGTTGAGTTATTTTTTTGTAAAAAAAATACCTCTTAGTCGGCGCGTCGGGTATGTTATGGACGGGTCAATGGGTGAGTGAGTGAGTGAGTGAGTGAGTGAGTGAGTGAGTGAGTGAGAGATGTATGTATGTCACACCAATCAGATTGGATCTACTATAAACAGCCAATCAAATTTCTTGTTGTAAAGGTAAATGGTATGTGAGAAGATTTGATCCCGATAGAGTTCAGAACGGCCATATTTATTCTTCTATAAAAGAGGAGGAAGTATTCATATATTGGGTTTACTTCGACATTTTCTGTGGGTTAGGCTGAGGATTTTAGTTAAATGAACGAGATGAGCCTTGAGGTTTGAAACAGTTCGCGAGTTAGTAGTATGCAAATGCAACGAGATATTTTTATTTTTAGTTACAAAGGTAACTTGATACTTTTGTTTTTCACAAGGAGTAAATTCAATTAGAGGTCACGAATCGTCGCGTCTAGTTCTTAGGACATGTTTTAGAGGGGACGAGACTTTAGATTTGAAACAGTTCTAACGTTTACAATAGTAAGTGCGGGTAACGATTGTTTTGTTCTTGTTGCATGCAAATATAACGAGGCATTTCTGTTTTTTAGTTAAAAAGGGTAATTTGACACTCTTGTTTTTCACAAGGGAGTAAATTCAATTAGAGCTGACGAATCGTCACCACTCTTTCCCACGAGATGTTTGCTATCTTTAGTAACAAATGGTAACTTAACACTTTTGTTTTTTATATGGGAGTAAATTCAATTAGAGCTGACAAGTTATCGGCTATTGTTTCCAGGATATTAAACAAAAAAGAAGGTTTCGTTTCTGGACGGTTTTTACGTCTCTGCAGTAGCAGTTTAATAGTTTTATTTGATGACATTCATTTCAGTCCGATATTTTTAAAGGTAAAAAGTATGAAAACTGTTCAAATGTTCTTTGAAGACTGCGTGGCACCAAGTTAAAGTGCATTTAATTAAATCAGACTTTCAACGTGTCAGAGGTTTTTTTTCTCTTTCTTTCTATTTTCGGTGAAGTTGTGTTGTGTTCTGTAAAAAGGTAAACGTACGACTTATATAAAATGCGAGAAAGTCTCTAAACTAACTTGAGTATTTTTGAGCAAAAATTTCTCTTGGGGTTTGGAAGGGTTATGTGATCGGTGAGCGAGGGAGTTATGCATGTGCGCGTGTCACACCAATCACAGTGCGGGTTGTATCAAAGAGCGAATCAAATTGCCTGTTAGAAAATGAGATGGTATCTACATTAATCTGGAGACGTGTCAGATTACTGTAGTTTGTTCAGTCAAACATTTTATGGCTTACTATTTAGCTATCTTACCATGACCGATGTAACATCGCAACCAAAAAAACTTGTCAAATTAACCAAATCATTACTGTACCATGAAAACTTCTATCTCCAAAACTTCACAGGAAAAAAATAACTCTTGCACGCCTTGCGTGCCTATGTTTGTATTAGCTGGTTGATTCTCAGAGTTCTAAACGTTTCTTCCCACCTTCTCCGCTGCTACAACAAAGGACGATGATTACGATCGTGAATGACATCGTCGCAGGCAACGTACTCCTTTGGTTACGTGGAAACTTTAACGATTCCTTCGGATCGATCGGGAAAGGTCACCATTTGTTTTTGAGTTATTTTTTTGTAAAAAAAATACCTCTTAGTCGGCGCGTCGGGTATGTTATGGACGGGTCAATGGGTGAGTGAGTGAGTGAGTGAGTGAGTGAGTGAGTGAGTGAGAGATGTATGTATGTCACACCAATCAGACTGGATCTACTATGAACAGCCAATCAAATTTCTTGTTGTAAAGGTAAATGGTACGTGAGAAACACAAGGTATGTATAAACACAAGGACTTTGGTAATTGAAAAATAAAGAGTGACGTGTATGTTGCCAGTTTGTGATTTTTAGTCCGGTTTGGAGGGGAGTGTGACAGTTACATACGTACATTGGGCTGTTTTAGAGTACATAATTTTCAGTGTAATGGTGGCTAGTTATGAACGAGATGAGTCTTGAGTTTTGAAGCAGTTCATGAGTAGTAGGCAAATGGCACGAGATATTTTTATTTTTAATTACAAAGGGTAACTTGATACTTTTGTTTTTCACAAGGAGTTAATTCAATTAGAGGTCACGAATCGTCGGTTCTAGTTCTTAGGACATGTTTTAGAGGAGACGAGACTATTTAGATTTGAAGCAGTTCTAACGTTTACAATAGTAAGTGCAGGTAACGATTGTTTTGTTCTTATTGCATGCAAATATGACGAGATATTTTTACTTTTTAGTTACAAGGGTGATTTGACACTCTTGTTTTTCACAAAGTAGTAAATTCAATTAGAGCTGACGAATCGTCGCCACTTGTTCCCACGAGATGTTTGCTATTTTTAGTTACAAATGGTAACTCGACACTTTTGTTTTTCATATGGGAGTAAATTCAACAAGAAGATCTGTTAGATCTTAAAACCGCGCTTTTAAAATTTAACTATTTTCTTAGCACTACAGTTGCAACGCAGTGCACATTCGAAAGTAATTCTTGATGATTCATTGATTACTGTAGACATCACATCACTTGATCAACACAGACTGTACTATTGCACCATCAGTCGTAGCCGTTGCGAAATCTCCGATGACGTAATAGTGTTAATCTGGAACTTTCTTTGGGATATGTATGGGCATGAAGATACGAACACTATTAACAACAGCTTTCTTTCTTAAAAGTCAAGTTTAAATTTAATTTTTTTCCTTGAGTAAAGGGCTAGCAAAGAAGTCACACGAGTCACATTATTCAAGAATTGCGTTATCGACGGCTATCTTTAGTACGGTGGTTATTTCCCTACCAATGACGTAATCATTGCATGTCCTGACATGTTCTTTGCTTGGCTTGCAAATATTTCATTTTCCTTCCGATCTATGAACTCGCTGCGATGAAAGAGCCAAAGAATTTACTTCATTTGCCTAAAACCACAAGAAATACTCGCAAACTTGCAAATAAATTAATGACCGTCGCTTCTGGCGAAATAAACTTCCAAAGTAAACACGATCTTATTAGTCACGTAGCGAAAGTGAAAGCTGCAACGTCAACGCATTCCATGGCTGACGTAATACCTTTTTTTAGCGTATTTATTATTCCCTTTGAATCCAACGCTTCGATAAAACCAAAAGAAAATATATTTTACCCACAACAAAGGAAACAATATCCGTAAAATTATCCGTGTGTTAATGTTTTAACAGCTTCTGGCGGAAAAAACATCACACGTTGCGTGACTCGGAATTTGGCCGAGCGGAGGTCCGCGTCTGGTCACCGACAAAAAAAAAAACAAGAAGATCTGTTAGATCTTAAAACCGCGCTTTTAAAATTTAACTGTTTTCTTAGCACTACAGTCGCAACGCAGTGCACATTCGAAAGTAATCCTTGATGATTCATTGATTACTGTAGACATCACATCACTTGATCAACACAGACTGTACTATTGCACCATCAGTCGTAGCCGTTGCGAAATCTCCGATGACGTAATAGTGTTAATCTGGAACTTTCTTTGGGATATGTATGGGCATGAAGATACGAACACTATTAACAACAGCTTTCTTTCTTAAAAGTCAAGTTTAAATTTAATTTTTTCCTTGAGTAAAGGGCTAGCAAAGAAGTCACACGAGTCACATTATTCAAGAATTGCGTTATTGACGGCTATCTTTAGTACGGTGGTTATTTCCCTACCAATGACGTAATCATTGCATGTCCTGACATGTTCTTTGCTTGGCTTGCAAATATTTCATTTTCCTTCCGATCTATGAACTCGTTGCGATGAAAGAGCCAAAGAATTTACTTCATTTGCCTAAAACCACAAGAAATACTCGCAAACTTGCAAATAAATTAATGACCGTCGCTTCTGGCGAAATAAACTTCCAAAGTAAACACGATCTTATTAGTCACGTAGCGAAGGTGAAAGCTGCAACGTCAACGCATTCCATGGCTGACGTAATACCTTTTTTTAGCGTATTTATTATTCCCTTTGAATCCAACGCTTCGATAAAACCAAAAGAAAATATATTTTACCCACAACAAAGGAAACAATATCCGTAAAATTATCCGTGTGTTAATGTTTTAACAGCTTCTGGCGGAAAAAACATCACACGTTGCGTGACTCGGAATTTGGTCGAGCGGAGGTCTGCGTCTGGTCACCGACAAAAAAAAAAATAACAAGAAGATCTGTTAGATCTTAAAACCGCGCTTTTAAAATTTAACTGTTTTCTTAGCACTACAGTTGCAACGCAGTGTACATTCGAAAGTAATCCTTGATGATTCATTGATTACTGTAGACATCACATCACTTGATCAACACAGACTGTACTATTGCACCATCAGTCGTAGCCGTTGCGAAATCTCCGATGACGTAATAGTGTTAATCTGGAACTTTCTTTGGGATATGTATGGGCATGAAGATACGAACACTATTAACAACAGCTTTCTTTCTTAAAAGTCAAGTTTAAATTTAATATTTTCCTTGAGTAAAGGGCTAGCAAAGAAGTCACACGAGTCACATAATTCAAGAATTGCGTTATCGACGGCTATCTTTAGTACGGTGGTTATTTCCCTACCAATGACGTAATCATTGCATGTCCCGACATGTTCTTTGCTTGGCTTGCAAATATTTCATTTTCCTTCCGATCTATGAACTCGCTGCGATGAAAGAGCCAAAGAATTTACTTCATTTGCCTAAAACCACAAGAAATACTCGCAAACTTGCAAATAAATTAATGACCGTCGCTTCTGGCGAAATAAACTTCCAAAGTAAACACGATCTTATTAGTCACGTAGCGAAAGTGAAAGCTGCAACGTCAACGCATTCCATGGCTGACGTAATACCTTTTTTTAGCGTATTTATTTATCCCTTTGAATCCAACGCTTCGATAAAACCAAAAGAAAATATATTTTACCCACAACAAAGGAAACAATATCCGTAAAATTATCCGTGTGTTAATGTTTTAACAGCTTCTGGCGGAAAAAACATCACACGTTGCGTGACTCGGAATTTGGCCGAGCGGCGGTCTGCGTCTGGTCACCGACAAAAAAAAAAAAAATAAACCACGGGTAAACCTAGAACCGCGCTCGGCCCATGGCCGCGCGGTTAACAAGAACATCTGTTAGATCTTATAACCGCGCTTTTAAAATTTAACTGTTTTCTTAGTACTACAGTCGCAACGCAGTGCATATTCCAAAGCAATCTTTGATGATTCATTGGTTACTGTAGACATCACAGCACTTGATCAACACAAACTCTATTATCGCACCATCAGTCGTAGCCGTTGTGACATCTCCGATGACGTAATAGTCTTAATCTGGAACTTTCTTCGGGATATGTATGGGCATGAAGATACGAACACTATTACAAACCGCTTTCTTTCTTTAAAGTCACAATTAAATTTAATTGTTTTTTTCCCTTGAGTTAAGGGTTAGCAAAGAAGTCACACGAGTCACATAATTCAAGAATTGTGTTATCTACGGCTATTTTTAGTACGGTGGTTATTTCCCTATCAATGACGTAATCTTTGCACGTTCTGACACGTTCTTTGCTTGGCTTGCAAATATTTAATTTTCCTTCCGATCTATGAACTCGCTGAGATGAAACAGTCAAAGGATTTACTTCATTTGCCTAAAACCGCAAGAAATACTCGCAAAATTACAAATAAATTAATGACCGTCGCTTCTGCCGAAATAAACTTGCAAAGTAAACACGATCTTATTAGTCACGTAGCGAAAGTGAAAGCTGCAACGTCAGCGCATTCCATGGCTGACGTAATACCTTTTTTCAGCGTATTTATTATTCCCTTTGAATCCAACGCCTTGATAAAACGAAAAGAAAATATATTTCACCCACAAAAAAGAAAACAATATCCGTAAAATTGTCCGTGTATTTATGTTTTAACAGCTTCTGGCGGAAAAACATCACACGTTGCGTGACTCAAAGTTTGGCCGAGCGGGGGTCTGCGTCTGGTCACCGACAAAAAAACAAGAAGATCTGTTAGATCTTATAACCGCGCTTTTAAAATTTAACTGTTTTCTTAGTACTACAGTCGCAACGCAGTGCATATTCCAAAGCAATCTTTGATGATTCATTGATTACTGTAGACATCACAGCACTTGATCAACATAAACTCTATTATCGCACCATCAGTCGTAGCCGTTGTGACATCTCCGATGACGTAATAGTCTTAATCTGGAACTTTCTTCGGGATATGTATGGGCATGAAGATACGAACACTATTACAAACCGCTTTCTTTCTTTAAAGTCACGATTAAATTTAATTGTTTTTTTCCCTTGAGTTAAGGGTTAGCAAAGAAGTCACACGAGTCACATAATTCAAGAATTGCGTTATCTACGGCTATCGTTAGTACGGTGGTTATTTCCCTATCAATGACGTAATCTTTGCACGTTCTGACACGTTCTTTGCTTGGCTTCCAAACATTTAATTTTCTTTCCGATCTATGAACTCGCTGCGATGAAACAGTCAAAGGATTTACTTCATTTGCCTAAAACCGCAAGAAATACTCGCAAAATTACAAATAAATTAATCACCGTCGCTTCTGCCGAAATAAACTTGCAAAGTAAACACGATCTTATTTGTCACGTAGCGAAAGTGAAAGCTGCAACGTCAGCGCATTCCATGGCTGACGTAATACCTTTTTTCAGCGTATTTATTATTCCCTTTAAATCCAACGCTTTGATAAAGCGAAAAGAAAATATATTTTACCCACAAAAAAGAAAACAATATCCGTAAAATTGTTCGTGTGTTTATGTTTTAACAGCTTCTGGCGGAAAAACATCACACGTTGCGTGACTCAAAGTTTGGCCGAGCGGAGGTCTGCGTCTGGTCAACGACAAAAAAAATACAAAAAAAAATAATAAACCACGGGTAAACCTAGAACCGCGCTCGGCCCATGGCCGCGCGGTTAAAAAATAATAAACCACGGCTAAACCTAGAACCGCGCTCGGCCCATGGCCGCGCGGTTAATTAGAGCTTACAAGTTATCGGCTATTGTTCCCAGGATATTAAACAAAAAAAAAAGCTTTCCTTTCTAGAGTGTTTTTACGTCTCTGCAGTAGCAGTTTAATATTTTTATTTGATGGGCATTTTATGACATTCTTTTCAGTCCGATATTTTTAAAGGTAAAAAGTATGAAAACTGTTCAAATGTTCTTTGAAGACTGTGTGGCACCAAGTTAAAGTGCAATTTAATTAAATCAGACTTTCAAAGTGTCAGAGAGGTTTTTTTCTCTTTCTTTAAATTTTCGGTGAAGTAGTGTTGTTGCGTTGTGTTGTGTAAAAAGGGTAAACTTACTACTCGTATAAAATAAGAAAAGTTCTCTTAACTTGAGTATTTTTGAACAAAATTCCTCTTGGGGCCTGGAAGGGTTCCCGAGGGGGTACTCCCAGAAAAATTGGTTGGGGGTGTGCGGCCCGCTTCCCAAAACCCTTACCCTGTTTATGACAAAAATCTGCGATATTCCTTACCCTATTTATGACCTGACCAAAAATTCGAAACCCTATTTACGACCTGACCCTCAAATCAAAACCCTGTTTCAGACCTGCGTTATAATTAGCTCCCTAGTTCAAACCAATGTTAAATTACCGTAAACATATAAATTTGTGAAGGGCTTTTGTTGATTTTCTTTTCGATAATGATGAAAAAGTGGCTTCTTCTTAAAGCATACCCATATCAAGGCTAGAGTGCAAAAACCGTACCCTATTTATGACCAAAATGGCCAAAATCAGCTAAAATCGATACCCTATTTATGACCAAAACGGCTGAAAAACCATACCCTTCGGGGCCGCACAGACCTATATAGCCCATATAAGGGAGTCCCCCCCCCCGGGGGAAGGGCTACGTGATCGGTGAGTGAGGGAGTTATGCATGTGCGCGTGTCAGACCAATCACAGTGTGGGTTGTATCAAAGAACGAATAAAATTGCCTGTTAGAAAATAAGATGGTATCTACATTAATCTGGAGACGTGTCAGATTACTGTAGTTTGTTCAGTCAAACATTTTATGGCTTACTATTTAGTTATCTTACCATTACCGATGTAACATCGTATGTACATCATAGACTCCCAGTTTCTTTCTTGCTGTACATTCAGTACATCGCAACCAAAAAAACTTGTCAAATCAACCAAATCATTACTGTAAACAGTCCCATGAATGCTCCTATCTCCGAGACTTATAGTTCACAAAAAAATAACTCTTGCACGCCTTGCGTGCCTATGTTTTCGTAAAGCGCGCCTGTGTCAACTGAGCGAAGGTACCGCTATCTGGGCCGGAAGTAAAATGGAATGCGTAGAGGTTTGTAATTTTCATTTGTGCTGCGCATTCATTTTTTGTCAGCCAATGAAAAAATTCGAATTTTTGGGTACGTCCAGAGCTACTCGACAACGACATTTTAAGACGAGTAGCACTGGGGACGAGAATGGTATTGCACCATCCTGAAGGAAATGAGAGGACGTGAGATATCCAACCTTCCTGGGTAGACGTCACAAGAGCCGCTGGACCCATTCTCCTCAAACTCGGTCGTGAAACAAAATGGCGGTGTTTTGGAGCTATTTTCGAGATTTCGTCGGGGCACAGAAAATCGAGGATTTAACGGAATCCAAACATTTTTTCGCAGAACTATTTCAAATAACAAGTAGATTCGTTTAAGCGAAAAAAAAATTTTGGGGTTAGGTGCACTTTAAATTGGAAAATTTACTGCGATGATCATTCTTCACTTTCAGTAATGAAATGCGTTGAACAAGCGAGAGAAAACGTGATGATAATAAAAAATAAGGACATCCTGTGAACAACATTCAAGCTGGAAGCAATTGGCCTAAACCCCGGTCCCTCTCCTCCCTCTTCATGTTCTTCCTTGCTATTCCTCACTTCCTCCCTAGCCTCTCGCCCTAAACTAGCATAGGCGAATCCGGAGTTACAGGGAGGGGGAGGACGCGTTGAATTTGCGCCATCAGACAACATGACCCTTACAGGATGCTAAATTTTACAAACAAAATGAATGGATAACCTGTGGTCTTGCAAGTGGAGCGAATTGCGATCCCACGCTCCCCACCCTTCTATTATTTCATCATCCACTCGTTCCAGTCCACAACTGTGTGTTCTGTTGAGCGCGTCTTCCGAATCGGTTGCATGTGATACTCACGAAATTTGTAGTTAAGTGAAATCCGAATCATCTTGTCATTTATAGCTGCTTCTATGAAAGTGAAACAATCTTTGATTGATCATTGTCGAAACCTCTCCGTTTTAATTTGCCACAAAGGAGAGAGTTCGCAAGATGCCGATGCCGTCATCGCCATTGAAAGTTGCTGGGACTGCTGTCTTGACTATTTCCCTCCTGTCATTGCAAGGGGCTCTGTGGTATTTCCGGCCACAACCAACAGGTAACGTACCCCCGCCGGATCGCTATAGTGTCGTGAACATTCATGGCGGAAATCGAAGGCTTTTGGACTTCAACTCCAGCCTGGAGTCAGATCAACAACTGTCTTCAGACAATCTCAGACAATATGCAGATGGACGAACGAACGATCACCCAAAATCAGTAAGTTGCACATTGTACTTTTCGCTCAAATGGATATTATATAATAGTTAGTAGCTAATTTATTACCTATGCCGTAAGCTTATATTTGCATGTACGGATTCACATGTACTGTACAGGTGTAGTTTTGAAAGAAGCAATAATTTGTTTATTGTTTATCTTTCTTCTTTTAAGTGTTTATGACATGACAAATAGTTTCTGCTTGCTAGAAAGGCCTTTCAAAATACTGAAAAATGGTGTTTTTCTTTTTGAAATATGGTTTTTCGTCTTAGAGATATTGACGTTTTTCTATTATGCAAATTAGAGTAGTGATGATGTCATATTGTTTGCAACTAAAAAATGGTAAAATACTGAATAAACAATATCTGTAGAAATATTGAAGCAGGGTTCTTGAAACTTGGCACCACAAATGTGCATCACAAAAGAAACAAAATGACACCCTTAATGCGGTTGCCATAACAACTCTTTCGGCTCCAGTCTCTTTCTGTCAAAAAAACAAATATCCCCATTTGCACCTCTAAAGTGAGACAAAGGGTCCTGCTTGGAACAGACGCAGTTCCAATATTGTCTTAACTCCCATCGTTCGCGCTGGAGAGAGACTGTGAGGGCCTTATGCGTCCAATGGTGCGATGAGGACTGATGATGAGTGGCAAAACTGTTGTCATGGCAACAGGACTAAGAGTGCCATTTTGTTTCTTTTGTGATGCACATTTGTGGTGCCAAGTTTCAAGAACACTGCTTCAATATTTTCAGAGATATCGTTTATTCAGTATTTCACCACTTCATAGTTGCAAACCTTATGACGTCATCACTGATCTAATTTACATAATAGAAAAATTTCAATATCTCTAAAATGAAAAACCATATTTCAAAAAGAAAAACACCATTCTTCAGTATTTTGAAAGGCCTTTCAAATAGACAGAAATTATTTTTCATGTCATCCACGCTTTAAGTTTTTTTACGTTTTATACAGCGCCATTGTAATTAACAAATAAAGAAGCCTAAGCTGTGTATTACACTGTGATAAGACACAATGGGCATTTGAGAACACGAGGGAAATGTAGAAAACATGAGCCACAGGCGAGTGCTTTCTACATTTCTCGAGTGTTCTTTATGTTTTGTACTCCGATAAAACATGGGTTTTTGACCAATCAGAGCACGCAGGGTCCTCTCTATGTTATAATTTTTGATATATACTAGTTATGCAATGCTTTAGAGTGGTATCTATTGAATATCCCACTAGTCACTTGTAATTTCTCAGTATATGCACAAGCCTTTAGGTGAGTGTGCTGATAGCAATAAATACAAGTGACAAGCAGCAGGGGTATTTTGCAGAATGCCGAATGCCAAATGTTTGTGGTTTAGTAGTTTCACTCATGTTTGCTTGCGGTTAGCTTTTGTTTGTTAAGGACAGCATTACATTGCATATGGCCCTGTCCAACAAATAAAAGCTAACCGCAAGCACATATAAGTGAAACTAACTGCAAGCAAACAGTGCATTCAGCATTCGGGGTTTGATGTTCTGCAAATTACCCCTGCTGAGTGACAAGTGGGATATATTCCATGGAAATTACCACCAGAGAGTGTTCCATAACTATTTTATACCATGCCATAGGAAATATAGTACCCATTACACAATCATTACAAAATATATGTGCAGCACTTGACAGGAAGGTTGGATTTAAATTACACTGTCAAACGGTATACAATGGCTCTCCAAACTTGATCCTGATTGGCAGTATTTTCTATGGCGTGGTCTAAAAAGTGTTATGATATTATGAAGATTTATATAACAGTGCAGGACTCCAGATCGAGCAGTCCGAGTTCAAGCCCTAATCAGGGTCATTGTGTTGTTTCCCTAAATGGCCAAGACACTTTTACTCTCACAGTGCCTCTCTTCGCCCATGTATAAGGTGATTCCTGAAAATATCCATACCCTACCATGGGTGGATGAATATTTTAACCCCCCCCCCCCTGCCTTTGGAAATTCCAAAATGCTCTTAACCCTGCCATGCCCTCTGATTCCAAAATCATTAACCCCTCCTCCCCTCCGCAATTTCCGATTTCTTTTTTCAGACCCTTTGGCAATCCGTTTGACTGCCTAAAACTTCTAACGAATGGGAAACTTGTGCTTTCTCCCCACTCCAAGAAAATTCTGCTCACAATTTTTGGTCAAGCAAACAAGCAACTTAAGTTTGTTATGAACAGTTAATAAAGTACACCATAGTTTTCTCCCCTAAGTGTTATCTTTAAGTTGCTTACCACCAAAGCAAACTTTGTTTTCAGTTCATTAGCTTCATATTTTCAGGAGAGTATGATCATATTGATGCCAGTGGAAGACAAAAGTAAAGTTCACGATATCCCGTCGCCCGCAATATTGTAAATTTCGTTCATTGAGTAACTGCACTGACCACTAGTAATGCAACCTACAAATCTGTCAGGCATTCCATTTGGAAAAGAGAGACTGGTGCAGGGTTTTCGCACACAATTCAACAAGGTCGTTGACAATCTTAGATCGGAAAGAAACACAGACTTGTTTGATATTTTAT
This sequence comes from Orbicella faveolata, assembly GCF_042242905.1. Lineage (NCBI taxonomy): Eukaryota > Metazoa > Cnidaria > Anthozoa > Scleractinia > Merulinidae > Orbicella > Orbicella faveolata. The sequence continues at coordinate 26,432,183 of NW_028301577.1, read as the reverse complement.
TAATCTATTGACTACTTTTTTCAACTTTAAGGCCTCTTCAATGTGGAGCTCGCTGCACAAACCATCCGCTCACTAATCCGTGTGTTTGCTAACACCCGCCTGATCAATCTTTATCCTGCTTCCGCTGTTGGTTCATGCTTGATTTACAAACTGGAAAAGTTTCAAGTGAAGCTTTTGCAGTCTTCCCCGTCTGGAAATTCAGAGCTGAATCACCACCCCGCCCCATGCATTTGAAATTCCAAACTGCGTTACTCCCCCCCGTCCCCCCCCCCCCCTATGCTGCCTGTGGTGTGGTATGGATATTTTCTGTAATAACCCATACAACTGGGTGCCAGCAAATTTATAATTAACTCTTAGGGATTAAAACCTTGCAATGGGGGACTATCTTCAGTGACATCATCTTACATAAATATTCACTATGTATAGCACTTATTCCAGACTGGAAATGAATACCCACATAGGTAAGATGTGACTGATTTTTTATTTCATGATAATATTGCAGGAATGTTCCTCTTTGCACCATTTAAATGGCTCAGAAAATCGCTGCCGTTTTGTCAAGTCAACTAATAGTTGTGAGATGTCTGAAGGATTTATTCAATACATACAGATTCCATATTGTTCGTTTCCTACAAATCTTGTTCCTCTTGCATTTTTCTTACTGGTATGTTAATACTGTAAGATTAGAGCTAAAAGATTATAATAATGTCACAAATTATGATATATTTATCATAATTATCATATGTAATTGGCAAATGGCAAATTGAGAGGTACTCAAAGTAAGGGTTCAGTTTAATGAACCTCTTTTACTACAACAAGAGAAGGGGGAATTTCCTCTTATATTTTGGTTAATAATATTATTTTTTCAGCAGTAAATTAATCACGTGACCAAATTTTTCGAAACATGAGTCTCGTGGTGATTAATTTGGGAAATCTATCCAAAGCAAGCTCAAGAACACCAGGAACCCCGCAAAAATTATTTGGATTTTAAGGGTTTTTTTTTGTAAAAAGAGGGCTATATTAGTACTCCCCCTCCCCCTCCCCCTCCCCCTCCCCCCATTTTTCTTTCTGGATTCCAATAGCCCTTGCAAAGATCTACTTTTTCCGCATGGTCCTAATCTGGCCCAAAAACCTTAGTTTGTATTTAGAAGGCACCGTCCTTAAGAATGCTAGTGCTGCTAGTTCATGTAGGGATAAGTTATAACTGATCTCTTGAAGTTTTTAACTATTTCATCTTTCTTATTCCATAAATGCTATCCACCAAAAACCAGCAAATGCTAATGTTTAAACTAGAAATGATTATTTTAACTCAAGCCTCCACCAAAAATTTACATTTAGGTAATTATGTTTCCAACCACTTTTGTTAGTTTTTATGGTTGGTGTTCCTCTTCATCACTCTTGGATTGACGGCAGATGACTAGTAAGTTGATAAATTAAAATTACAGTACCATTGATAATAATTATTAGTTTTACGGATGTAGTCCAATCTGACTTGATCTCTTTTCATGTGAAGTAGCTAATTTTAAATTATTACTTTTTTTTTTTCGCTGTTTTACTGCTTTTTTCCCAGATAACATACATGTATTATTAATTAACATCTTTAGATGCATTACATACATTTTCTGTGCAAATTATAATAAATTAAAGTAATTTGCATCAGACTTATAAGCACTCTCTTTTCCACATGCACCATGTTGTTTATCCCTGAGAACTTAGCTAGGCCAGCAAAAAAGGCAGTGTGGCAGAAAAGGGCTTGAGGCTTTGTCTCAATGCAGTCGTTTCTTCTCCCAAATCCATGCACCATACTCCTTCATTTACACTAGTACTAATCGTAGGGACAATATACTTACTTTATTAAGTAATATATAGAGATATGTAAAGTTCTTAGGCATCATACAATCCTACCCCTCGCACTCTCTCCCCTTATTGCAAATTGGAGGAATTACTTATTATAAGGCCACAAATTTTGGTACCTTTTGGGTCGTCATTTAATTTAAGATGAAAATCAACAAGGGCAGGAACAGTTTCTGGGCTTCATCCTTTAACACTGTACTAGTTTACCTAATTGGTACAAAATGCTGCCAAAGGGAAGGAGGATGTAAGGTGTGTCAGTGCAGAGCAGGGTTGTTCCCATACAGAACTCAGCTGGATCGTCTGTAACAGTAACAAACTGGGTTATTTAACTTCTGGGATTACGTACAGTACTCAGCAACACTTAAAGTTTCATTACATTTTTCATTGCTGTCTTATGGACAAGACTCATGCTCTTATATATACAAGTACACCCAGAATTTCCAGAAGCTTCTCTAAAGAATTAAATAGCATTGTTGCAGGGTTTCTATAAATTTGAACATTACATCGAGAAACAGAACATTCCAGAAGGTTTTAGGTCATATTTGCTGACTAACTTCCAGTTCAAGTGAAATAACAACAACACTCTTTTATAGAGAGGTCTAGACCCACTGCTGATTTGTTGCAGCATAATCACAATCATTTTCAGTTGGTAATGTTTTAATTGTATTATAATATTATTGTTATGTATTTCCCTGTAGCTTCTGTCCTTCCTTGCAAGTGATTTCCAAAACATTACGACTTAGTCAGAATATTGCTGTATCCTTTTAATGTACTGTATGGTGCTTTCGTGGGGTGATTTTCTGTTGGTGATGCACAAGCACCATTGGAGGTGAATATATCTGTTTAAATATTGAAATGTTATTTTAATATTAATATTGATATCTTACTCCATATCGTGGAATTCAATTTCCTTGACTGTAGTGTAACCCCAAGGGAGTTACATTTCTAGCCATTGGGAATGGTGCTCCTGACATTTTTAGTTCTCTGGCAGCCTTTTCTAACACCAGAGATCCAAATGAAGTACAACTTGGAATGCAGGCTCTTTTTGGTAAGTTGTGCAGCTACAAATATACTGAGCAGTGTTTAGTGGACATTAAGTTTTTTGTTTTAGTTTATGTTCTTCACGACAGTGTAGACTTGAATATTGGTTCATCAGATATATATTATTTGTTATATAAACACCAGTGAAATACCAGGTGAGCTTTCGTACAAAAAATAATTATATTCACACATGAAAATAACAATTATTGTTATCTTCACACATGAAAAGATCACTGTTTGCTATACAGTTACGTATTAAATAAACCGCACCTTTCACAGCAAAAGTGAAATGGTTTGGTATTTCATTGGTGTTAATAGAACATTACATCATGGTCATGTGGAGATTCTCTTCTTATTTTTTTTTAATACTCAGAGAGAAATTTCATGTCATTCTCAGCATGTGGCCATGTAATATCCTCTAAATCTCACAAAGGGTCTGACTTTAAATCATTCCCTTTTTTTTACCTTTAACCTGATAAATAAATTAAGTTTTTTTTTTTGAGTTCTGATAACGAAAGGGGCAATGTTATTTGTAAACTAGAGTTGAAGCGATACAAATATATATGCAATATTTTAGTCACGTAATTATGGCAGCTCAATCATTGGGTTACCTTCAACGGTTGTAAACACCTGAACTCTATAACACAAGGGACACTGTCTTACTATTACACAAAACTGCTCTAACAATTATTATTATTGTTGTGTTAGACAATGAACTACTTAACTTGGAAGCTATGCAAGGAGTTTAGAAATGCCGTAATTGCATGCTGTAATTGATACAAAATTATGTCTTATCATACTTATAACTATGGTTGTGGTTGCTTTAATTTACAAACCTCAAAACAAGAATGTGATGTTACATCGTGTAATTGATACAACTTATGCCTTGTCAGGCCTTTATCAATAGTTGCATGTTTGCATGTATGCATTTTATACAGCACATTTGTTGCTGTGTGTTCAACACTATAGTATCCTTGCGTACTGTATTCTGCATTTTTTTCCCACCTCACACTCCCCTCATTCAATAAAGTTGGACTACAGGTCTGGGTGCACACCTGCTCCTTAGCTTTGCACATAGTAGGCTGGGTGGTGTCCTGACCCCACCATAGCCTTAGTCATTAGCCAGGTGTGGCATGCACCACACTCGTTGACTCATCCCTTGTAGTTTACATGCTATCACCAGGTGTAGCATGTGCTACACTTGTTGGCTTGTCCATTACTCGTGGGGTGTGCTGCTGCCACCCCCCTTTACCTTCACTTTGCGGGGTGTATTGCTTCCATGCTATTTACCCCAAGGAGCACCCAACAACCTCAGTCCCTTTTACTGCCAAATGTTTTGTGTGGCTTTCTTGTGTGTTCATCCCTTTACCCCCTAAGGCGAGCGGTAGTTTTTCCCAAATTGGCAAATAAAGACACCCTGGCTGTGTACAATATGCCATTTGAAAGCCACTAATCAGCTTATTTAAGAATTGACATCAGCAGCTATGAAGGAGGTAGACATTTTGAGAGAAATTGCTTTAAAATGCAAAAATGAATGACTGAAAATGTGTCAATCTTCTACTATATTAGGTATACCCCTAAACTTTAGCTTATTTAGCAGCTCTTAGTGCATAGCTTGATATGAAGCAAGTCTTGCATTCCATTTGCATACGGAAAAAGGAACTAAAAACTTCTGGGGGTGATCAACCATGTCTTGGATGGGAGGGGGTCAAAAATGAGCAGATCTTTACAAGACAATTTTCATGGCAAAAATTCATAGAAATCTATCAAATATTCACAAATTTATGACCTTGTGTGCCAATTTGCACTCTTAGGGGGTAAAGAGTTAACAAGTAACAAATGGTTGTTAAATTTGGAGAAACATTTGAGGGTAAAAGTAGCGATATCCTTTTGTTTTTGTTAGTTATGTCGCTGCATTCTTTTGTTTTCCTGCATCTCAATTTTACTGTAATGTAGTTTCACACTTTCTTTATATAATGTTACTGGACTTACAATAATTAACATTATTTTGATAATGGTGACATGTCCTCACCGAAAAGTCATGTTTTAAGATCGCTACTTTTTATCCTGAAAAGTTTTTTTAAGTTACTTGTCAAACTTGTTTAGAACATGGTAACGTTATTGATCGTACTTATTATTGTTAGATGTTGTTAAAAATCTTATATTTTTATGTTTCAGGTGCTGGTATGTTTGTGACAACAGTTGTGGTTGGTGTCGTATCCTTTGTCTCAACTGTTACACTGAAGACTCGTCCATTCACCAGGGATGTTTTATTCTACCTGGGAGCAGTCTCATGGACGTTCATCACACTTTATAAAGAAAACATAACTTTGGAAGAGGCAATAGGTGCAACAAACGTTGTCCCCTGGTGGACTGACCATTTACTTTTGCACATAGGCCTAGTTCACCAGCACTGGCTGTGTCATGGTGACTCTCATTTGAGGATTGCAGTGCAATGACTGGTGCTGCAGCAAGAGTACATGTTACTTTAGTACCACATATACTACATATATTATTATAGCTAGGCCCAATTAGTGCTATGGAAGGGCTGCAATGATGAGGTTTTCTGCACACATTGCATGCCTATAATTCTAGTTGGAGACTCATCTGTCATATGCTTGGGTCCTCAATAACAAAAGAGACAGAGTATAAATAAAATAATATTGATGGTAAACTGATTCATTGTTGCTTGGGTTTGTTTGGGTATGTGTACAAGTCCTGTCAGAGTCAGTGTTAGTCTCCCTTCGTTTTTTTGTTTTTCTTCCCTTCACTGCATGGCCCCCAACCAACTGAAAGCCTGGAACAGGCTAACGTGAATTGCTTACTTGTTGAGACCTCCATAGACTCTTGGACTAAATTCTGATAATAAATTGTTAAATAATATTAATTGTCACATGTGATCAAAGATAACATTTGTTTTCTAAATCTCAGTAGTTGCAGAACTCATTGCTCAAACACAGCTGGCTCAAACAGAACTGGTTCACCAACTTTAGCTTTTTTGCTGTTTTAGAGGATAGTTGTTCAACGAGAGAGATTTTTTCAGAGTCTTAAACAGCTTTAAATTGACTCCATAACTACGATTACTAAGGGTAACGGATTGTTTTTCTTTTTTTCTTTTTATAGGTTTCATAGTATTTTATGTAGCTTACATTTTTGTGGTCATTGTTGGCCATTACATCCACCAAAGATGCAAAAGAAAAGTGCGTGTTGAAATTACCCCTGAATCCTCAGAATCAGGACAGTCAGGTGTGTTTATGATTTAATTTGTAGTCCTTAAACTAGCTTATTTTCTTATTCGGTGTGTATTTGCATTTGAAGGGCAAGGAGACACGGTGTGCATTTCACAGTTGCATTTTCACTCATAAAATTATATTACCTAGCTTTAGACAACATCATATGATTGTGACAATGAATGCATTACAAGTACATCACGATTTTCATGAAAAGAGCTTCAAGGCTTAAACAATATGATAATGTCACATGCAGGTGACCAATTTCCAGCTGCAACTTGCGTCATCCATTTTATTTTGCATGTAGTTGTTGACATCATTTTTAATGTAATGTACCTGTAATCTGTTTCTGCTTCAAAAGTCCCTAATTTCTTTCATACTTTTGTGAACTCCAAGATCATTTTCAGGTCATTTTTTAAACCTTTAACATTACTTCTTAACCTACCACCGGCTTATTCATAGACCTTGCTACTTTTATGGCATGTCTTTAAACAGAATCCACTGGTGACTATTTTGAATCAGAGGGCCAAGTTAGAGCAAGAAACCTATTGAATGCAGTGAGGGGCATAAGTGCTGAATCCATCATTTCTGTGATTGAGGAACCAACTGACATCGAGCATCAAGACACAAGAACGCATGAACCTCACAACAGAGTTTCAGGTAGCTGGTTGATCCACTTTTAACATTTAGTTATTTATAGCTACTGAAGGCTTTGTAAAACACTAAACAGGGTTTTGGCCTCTCCTATGTTGCAGATGCTCTTTTTGCTACAGAAAAAACACTGATTGCTCCAGCCATTCACAGTGCTCCAATTCCTGCCAGACAAGAATCTGTACTTTCAGGTATAATTCAAAGTAATCAAATGTTGTCAGTCTGTCAATTTTATAACCCACCCCATTTTCTCTAAAATTAACTCTAGTCAATTTGGAAGTTTGCTTCTTTGGTTGCTTCAAGCCTTTTTGAAAATTTTGTAACTAGTACTCAAGGAGCAGTTGAAAGGAATTTAAAAAAAAAAACTCAAAAGACAGGCCAGAGCAAAACATATAGTTATATGTTAATTATTGTTGGAAACAATGCTGGCAGTGATGCTCTTGTAAATAAAGTTAGTTATGGATGATTATGTGTGGTTTATAGACCAAGTGTGAGGTCAAAATGGCTGGATATTGGTTGGCCAAGCTTTTTTTTTTTTTTTTTGCATGTTTATGGAATGAGATGGAGTCGAGGTCCGTAAACACACAAACAGAACGGGCCAACGCTCAGCCATCTTGACCTAACAAGCTTGATCAGTAAATCCGGTAATCCTGAGTAGGCAAGATAGCACCATCTCCCCCACTCAAGTAGCCAATCACAACCCAGGATTTTGTTCATGCCCGCTCACCAAGCGAGTCATAATTTTTATAATAATAAAGGATCTTTCTCTTTTAGATGAGGAATTACCTCTTCTGGGTAGTAGACGTCAAGTTAGTGCATGCAGAAAATTCCTGCAGGGCCTAGAACCTATTGACCGAGAAGACTGGTGTAGAAGCAATTATTTCTGGAGATTCTTTTTGATTGTGAAGGTAAGCAATTCTTATTAGAACCATAGCGAGGTGTAGGGTGGGATCTGGGTCTGAGTCCTCTCTTGTGGTGGGTTGAAACAGGCCATTTCGGAGTTGCCTTCTGCCTCTGTTTCAAAACGAGTCTTCGTTCAAAACCTTTTTATGAAAATGAGAAATGAACTTACAGATGAGGAATTTTTATAACAAGTCAGTGGTTTCGCACGAAGATTTGTTTTTACACAGAGGCAAAGAGCAACTCGGAGATGGCCTATTCACTGTGCAAACAGAGCTGCATGTTAACTGAGGCTGGAATTTTGGTTGCAGGCTCCTGCAGTATTTTGTCTGAATCTCACTGTACCAGTTGTGGATTACGACAAAGAGCAGCATAATTGGAACAAGTGGCTGAATGTCCTGCATTGCATAACAATGCCAGTCTTCAGTGTCATGGTAACAAAAGGTTAGTATTGAACTGTACTTTAGCCTGCGTAGCAAGCGGTCCCGTACAGAGCTTTTCCGCATTCTGACCGCGCGTAAATTGGAGCGAGAGCAAAAAATTGACGAAGCAGGGGGTGGTGGGGTGAGCGAGGAAACCGTGAAAACCAGTGGGCGTTTTTCAAAATCGAGGTGTTCGCGGGCAAGCGTTCGCTCTCTCGCCCCACCACCCCCTGCTTCGTCAATTTTTTTGCTCTCGCTCCAATTTACGCGCAGCCAGAATGCGGAAAAGCTCTTCGTAAGGGTATGCTTGCTATCCAGGCTAACTGTACTTCAACCTTAAGTACATAACTTGATGTACTAGAGGCTGGTACGTACAACCAACGTGGGAGGCGCGGAGGCCTCATGGTTAGTACGCTCGTCTCTGGTCGAGCACTTTTCAAAAAGAAGCCTGCACTAGTACACCGGACTCGAGAGAACGATGGAAATCGAGCGTAAAAGCGGAAATAAGATCGTTTCTTTTATTATTACTTCTGCGAGTGTACCCTAAAAGATATTTTGACAACAAAAATAGTGGCGTTTCGTCATGTACACCCTAAGTGAGACCAGAATCCTTGATTTATTTCCCTAAACGAGACGACGAGCATACCCCCCCCCCCCCACCTCGGGCGTGAAATGGGCTAACTTTCTGTCCAGGGGGAGGAACTACTACTCAAAGTAGCGTGGTTTCCCATTAAGCTAGATTTAAGCACAGCTCTGGGCTTGTCAACTCGTTGAAAGACGTTTAGGTGAATTCTTAGTTAATAAGTGACGAATTCTGAATCTTTCAACTCATTAGAAGAGAAAAACGGAATGAACGTTTTTGCCAAAAAAATATAACGTTAGTATAATGTCTTTCTTCAAGCCAGCAATTTTATGGTTGTTGGACGGTTTCCGGCCTGGGCGTTGGCACTGTGTGGAGGAATCGTTCTAGCTCTGGTGATCGCCATGACAACCAGAAGTGACAAACAGCCATGGGGTCATTTTGTAAGTACTTCACAGCAATTTGCCACTTTAGAAACGAGAAGAAAACTGTGGCGAATCTCATCTCTTACTCGTTTGTGGGATCATTACTAGGGACAAGATGGCTTCACGTCTTTTGTTTTGTCCCCAGAAAACGATTCCACAAGTGACTGCGAGATGAGACTCGCCACAGTTTTCTTCTTGTTGCTTAAGTGGCGAATATCTTTCAAATATTGAGGTAAAAACATGGTTCAATCGACTACTGCATTGGAAATTATGAGGCAGAGATAATGATCAATATTGCATTGGAATGTGTATCGAGAAATTTATGTTCGAACATGTTTTGCTTTCATGGGTAATATTAGCAAATTATGGTGGAATGGTTGGATGGACTAGTATCCCAGCCAAGACTCCTCCTCATGTGTCCCGTTTGTACAAAGCATGCTATGGTATTCACCGGTGAATAAAAAACAACTATTAGGTTTGGCTAACGCGTGGAAAGCGTTATAATCCAATCTTTGAACAGCAGGGGCCTGATCCCTTTACCTCCAGGAAAATTTTTACTTTTCTCAAAGTTTTCCTTAGTACAAAGGAGTTTGTAATTCGTCTCATAACTTCTTTTAACACGTTTGTCTCTCTCCCTCTCCCAGCTGTTTGCGTACGTGGCGTTCGCGATATCTGTAATCTGGATCTACACCACGGCGAACGAGATTGTTAACCTTCTTCAGGTACAGTTGTTAATGTGAAAGATTTTTCATTCTTGAACCACTTGTTTATTGTTCCTTGACTTCATTGTATCCTTGCTGTGCGCCAACCTTCACTGCCCGACAGTTGCTCACACAGAGGCAGCGGCAGCCATAGGAGTCGAGAAGAAATCAAACTTAAGAACATTTAACTCAAGGAGGCTTTTTCGAAGTTATTTCTATCGTGTTTTTTTTATTTGCAGACGTTCGGTTTCGCGTTTGGTTTAAGTAACGCAATTCTTGGTCTAACTTTTCTTGCCTGGGGAAACAGCCTTGGTGGTGAGTATTGTCTCTCTCAATCTGCTCCCCTTACACGATCAGAGTAAAAAAATAAAAGTAAGAGGAACAACAAGGCTACGCGACAGTTCTGTTTTCAACGTTTCCCTCTTCCAGTTTTCGCTGCCGCTCTTCCCTCTGACTTCTATATTTGAGCTTCTCGCGCGACGAACTAAGAGAAAAGAGGAACTGCTCATAGCTCAACTTTCGTTTGTTTATTTTGCAGACTTAATATCAAACACTGCTATGGCAAGACAAGGATTTTCTCCCATGGCCGTGTCAGCCTGCTTTGGAGGTCCTTTACTCAGTATCCTTTGAATCTCCGGCAGTATTACTGATTCATTGCTAATTTCTCTTCGCCTTTTGTACTAAAGTCAAGCAGTTGGATTGTGAGAATTATTAAATCTCATTCTAAATGGAACGCAAAAGCGGACATTTAAGCCTGGTATGATTTATCTGGAAATGGAAAGCAGACAAGCTGATTGAAGTCTCGAGGACTGATTGTTTGAGAGGCACTGTAGCAAGTTTTAGGGTGAAAGTGATTTCTTAACTTCTCTCCAGATATGTTACTAGGTATCGGCCTATCATGTACTGTAGCAACGGTAACACGCGGGCGTGCAATATCTGTAAGTATCTAACGCTCATTAAGATATTAATTAGCAGTCTGCATTTCAGATGTGGGCTTTAAAACTAGTCGTATCACTTTTGAGAAATAGACAGTGTCTTATGTTAAGAAAAAATATCTTTTTAGAGAGCTATTTAATAAGGCTTCTGTTACTACAAAGGTACCCTATACCTGGAGACGATTCAAAACATGACATCTTAAAGGAGCTGCGTTGTGAAAAGTTTAGCCTAAATTTGTCAAGTTCGTCGTTTGTAATCCGTGTTAATCTTCTCCATCTTTAACCATCCTTGCTCCTTTATGGTTTATTATTATCTCTTTGCTGTTTTTCTATCTTAGCAAACTACTATTTTCAGGTTTCCTTCCATTTAAAGGTAATTTTGTACGTGGTCAGAATAACCCAAATTACCGTGACTGAGCTCCTTTAACACGTCTGTCTCTCTTTAGTTACGTCACAGATTTCACCAGTACCAGATCTCCGCGGGATTTCTAGCTGCCAGTCTCAGCTCGTCAGCCATCATAATTCCTTTGATGGGATTCAAAGTACCCCGGATGTATGGCGTGTACCTGATAGTTCTTTATGTAGTTTATCTAGTAGTGTCTATAGCAGCCGAAATTAAACACATCTGATGCCTGTCAGACTCGGCCAGGGTACGGTGGGGTGTCTGTTTTACTTGAGAACTTCTTCAGTGAAACTGCTAAAGTAGTTAAGGATCTTGGACACCACAAAAGCTTCTGTGAAAGCCTTTGTGTCACTCTTTTAATTTCAGTCAGCGACGTTAAGCGACCTCTTTTCATTCGGATTATTCATTAAATTATTGTTGCTTTCCAACGCAACCGATTTCGGTGAAGTCGTCAAAATTGAATGAAAACATTGTTGTTATGTGAGTTTGTTTTTAGTTAAGGCCCCCTTCTTACTACGCCAGAGGAATTTGAAAACGCAGCTTTGTTTCTCCGGTTAGCTCCTCCGTCCACACTAATCCGTCACGAAAACGGAGCTTTTCGAAGATGTTCTGCAAACCGGAGGAATTTCAAAACGCCGGCTTTGCGTTTTCGTGTAAAAAGAAAACATTTTGAAAACGAAGATTTTCGAAAACGATGACGTCACGATAGTCGTGATATTCCCCTGCCGAGTTTTACTCAAACACAAATGCAAAATGGCCGCTGATTGTTGCGATTTCAAGTTTCTCCGGCGTAGTGTGGACGGAAAACATTTGATGCGTTTTCAAATTTCTCTGGAGTAGTGTGGATGGGACCTAAGAAAACCAGGACGGCAGCTGCAACTGGAACATCGCTAAACAAAAAGGTTTAATGAGCAGAACAATGGCAGTGCACACACGTGTGCGTTATCATTCTTGGTACATTTCTTTGCCGTCCTCTGCAAAACAGCAACGTGAAATGACCAAATTCTGCATGTCAGGAGAACGTGAACTGCGACGACTAATCTCTTCAATTTTTATTTCAAATTTATCGTTGTGTCCCAGATTCAGTTTGGTAACAGTTTTGACTGTGATAAACAAAGTAAATGACTCTAGAGTACGTCGTGGTCACTTATCTTCCTAATATTATTATACATTGAACTCACTATCTCTTTTCTGATTGGCCGAAAGCGTACAGTGAATTTTCGAAATCAGCGCCAGTGACGTCATCTCTGCAGATTATATAATAACCATGTCAAGGACACTCAAAGTCACGGGTAATGATGTCAAGTTCTCGCGCTTTGTGTTGCTTGCCGTCAGTAAAGAAGCAAAAACATGACTTTAATTTTTTTCGTTCAATGTATAATAAAACAATTATGAGATTCGGTTTTTGTGATATCCAGAATAATCAAGGTCTCCGTAAGGGTTATCAGCCTCAGCCTTCGGCATCGGCTGATAACCCCTACCTCGACCTTGATTATTCTGGATATCACAAAAACCTCATCCAATAATTGTTTACAATTGTATAGTGGAACTACCCGCCAAATGTTACGTGCGGGAAATCTGTCAGAACCTATGTACTATAAACACAATTTTGTAAATAGAAAATTTAAGTTTAAGTAACAGATTAATTTTAATTCCCACTTTAACATTTTATCATAGTTTAAATTTGTTTAAAATGTCTTGCTTATGCCAGGAGAATAATCTTATATGAAGTCTGATGACCTTTTTAATCTGAAACTTCCAAAAGCAATTATGTAAATAATGTTATCAAGCAGATATGTTTTTAACGTCAGATCCACAACCGTGAAATCTGAAAGCAATATTCGTATTCGATACACTGAAATTTTAATTTCAATGGCTAATGTTTACAGTTGTTTTGTAATCAGAATTCAAAAGGGTATTCAACTTTTTTTAGAAGAAAATAAAGATGTCTTTTTTTCTATGTAGAAACTTGTTTGAGTTTGGTCTGGTCTGCAGTCTGCATTTTACCCTGGGTCTGCATTTTACCCCTGGTCTGCAGTCTGCATTTTACCCCCGGTCCTCAGTCTGCAGTCCGCAGTCTGCGTTCTACACTGACCGATTTTGAAGGAGTTGTTCGTGAGTTGGAAGCAAAATATCAGACGAATAATATCAGACAGCCCATAAGTCAACTCTGGAGAGTGTTACGTCGAAAATATTTTTAAAAGATTCTTTTGAATTAACAAAGCTCATTATCACTTGTTTTCAAGCTGCATTTAATTAAAGATGTGTTTTGCAAAAAAGACTTTTGTTATGGAAGTAAATATACTAAAATTTGTTCCCTTGGGATTAGTAACAAAGAGCATGATTCTCGAAAAGTCCAGCAGAGCTTAACTTCGTTCTAGAAAACAACTGTGAAGTTCGAGGTTAACTCAAGGACATGTCATGTCTTTCATAACCGTCAAGTTTGGAGGTAAGTTTGTAGTTACGACAGACTGAGTATTGTTTTGATTGGGAGGCGTTTTCAGTGCGAATTAGTTTACAGTTTGTTCTTATCGTAGACAACGAAGAGGAATTGTTTAATCCAAATTGTGTGACGGTAAATTTGTTGGACAACCTAAGAAGAAGATGTGGGTGCCAGAAGGGAAGTATGTTACCTTATGCTGTGTCTATTTATGCTATTGAACTCCTTATTTGTGACACTGCTCTACTGAAACAAGGTGTGAAGCGATGTTTAGTGAGCAATTAGCGATGAGCTTTTGTTTAAGTGAACCTATACGCAGAGCCGAGTAAAGATCGTCACAACCTGTGTTTGGCACAAAAGGTTAGGGCCTGGGGAGGTACAATAGTGCTTTAAGTCGCTCAGAGCTTTCTCGCTTACTCAGGTCGACAAATTACGTCGATAGCAGCAATGTTCTTTGGTATTTAGAAATTGGTACAACCCGACAAATAATAATTACTTGAAGTTGCCACGGAAAGAGCCCAAAACCTAACTGTCCGAAATTGATTCCAAAGGCTATCAGGCAATATTCAACGCTGAAGAAACTTAATGGCTAAATTTTATAATACCTTGCGACTTGTTTTAAATTGCCCGGTTCCGTAAGAGTTGTGTACAGAACTTGCTGGGGTTGTCTTCGAGATGTTGCTAGGTAACAACGTCATTGTCGTTGTCCGATGGTTTTATTGCAATTTTCTCCGTAACAAATAATCAACTGAAATGGAGATGGAGACATTCAAAAGCGCATAAGCAGTAATCATCATACTAGGAATACTCTCAGGAATGAACGAAGAAACTAAGTAAATAAATGATAATACAATACTGAGGCCCCATGGGGGATTGTCGGGATATCGGACATATTAATGTAAAAATAAATGGGATATTTAGGTCAGATAAAACGGGATCTAGAGCAGCAAAATCTTTAAATTGTGCAAAAATATCTTAATATCTTAATTGGAATTTTGTCGTGCAGCCAATTCTAGGCTCGATTACCAGCCGCTGTTCGGGAAATGAGCCCGCGCTCCTCCCAGAAGCCTCCCCGAAGTCTCCTCTCGAGAGGATGGTAGATCGTGCGGAAATCGAGCCAAGGCCAATTCATGCTGACCTCTGTTGCTAGCTCGCGAAATTCATGACTGAACAAATATGGTGTGTCTCACGGGTAGCGAAAGAAGAGCTTGCAACTCACGAATAATTCTTAAATTCTGTCTGACACACTTTTTCTTTATTGACTATGTAGTAACCTTGGACTTATCAGATGAAGATGGTGACATTAAAAATTTACACGAGTATCCAACCCAGTATGCTCACAGATTCCTAAAAGGACGAGAAGTATTTGTGCTTATAAAGGTGGAAAGTAAGTTTTAAATATTTTTGAAAACGTTTAAAACAGATCTAAAAAAAGAGCACCCCTCCCAAGAGTTAATACATCACTGGTCACCTCCCTGGGGGACAGCGAGCAAACTTTTGCTATCTGTCTTCAGCTGTCTGTACAGTAGAGTGAAAATATTTGTATTTGTGGTGAATACTAAGGGACGTTTTTCTATTTTGTGTGATGTAGTAAAGGATTACAAGAAAAGAATAAAAAATCAGAGGTAATCTTTGCCGTTTGCCGTCTGCCGTAAACGTCATGCTTGGCTCTACGTCTTTCAGGCCCCGTTCGCACTACGCCACGCACTACGGTCAAGCCTTCCGTCCACTCTAGTCCGTCACGAAAACGGAGCTTGTCGAAAATGCTCTTCAAGAGGAATTTGAAAACTCTGGCTTTGCGTTGTGGTGTGGACGGAAAACGTTTTGAAAACGGAGCTTTTCGAAAACGATGACGTCACGCGAATCATGTGATTTCCTGTTCTCAGTGATTGCTCGTTTTCAAATTTCTCCGGAGTAGTGTGGACGAGGGCCAAACTTGCATATTTGCAAGTTAAGCCCGAAGGCGGCGGTCGAAAATTTAGTGGTTCTCTTTTGAAGTACTTTTTAGATCTGTTTTAAATGTCTTTTTTTTAGAATTTTTATGTACACAGATTGCAAAGTTCCACTTGAAAGTAACGTAACAAACCTATCCACCGAGTCCGCTACAAATCAAATTCTCTTTGGCGTTTTTACACAGAAGGACAAGGTGATCAGCCAACAATCTATACTGCGCTGTTGAATGACCTGGAGAGATCCAATCCTAAACTTCTAGGTGAGTTCTTAACTTTCAAAACAGATGATTGACTGACGGAAAACGCTTGACTATTATTCTCTATATGAGTGGAGGCGGTGTGGCCGAGTGGTTTAGGGAGCTGGATTTGAAATCTGGAGGTCTCTGCAGCTATCTGGATTTGTTCTCGGTAGTCCCGAGTTCAACTCATCGACCGCGTTGTGTGAATACCCAACTGCAATATTTGCAATATTTGTATAATTATTTATAGTGTCCCCAATTAGCACAACAGTGCTAAATACATTTGACAATTGATTTTTTTAACTTTTCTCTACAGCTCGCTTGGAGACGCTCTCGAAATCTTGTTCCGATTCCAAACCCAAATCTGGAAACAGAAAGGAGTCAATATGGAACAATGTCTCAAAAATGCGAAAACAACTCCGTAGTATGCCAAGCGCTGGGCGTAACGGAGCAGAATCTAACACCACCTCCAGAGGGGACAGTAAAACTCTTGGCACCACCCCGTCCCCACCGGGAAAATCACGAATAAGGAAAGTTTCTAAGAACTGAGCATTTTGATGGTTCTTCGTTTTGAATGCAAGGTTGTAACATAATACTTATTCTTGCTAATTTATAATAAAAAAAATATCTTTTCATTCTAGAGTAGTGATCGGGTGTTTTGTCACATTGTACAACAATATCACCGCGCCTCTCTTCAAACAGTTGCTTTTTAAAGCAGGCATGACACAATATATCTAGAACACTTTACCAAAATAAATATAACCTCTTCAATTAAAGAAAACTTCAGATAGCTTTTTAAAAAACACCATGCGACTGCCACAGAGTTAAGACTAGACCTTAAAGTTAAACGGAGGGATTAAAGGAGCTTGCATCATGGCTAGCGCATCTTGAAAAGTTTAGCCTAAATTTTTCAAGTTCAGTTCGTCGTTTGCAATCCGTGGTTGATCTTCTCCATCCTTAACCATCTTTGTTCCTTTCTGGTTTATTATTATCTCTTTTGTGTTTTACTATCTTAGTTAACTGCCATTTTCAGGTTTTCTTCAATTTAAATGTAACGTCCGTGGCCAAAATAACTCAAAATACCGTGACTGAGCTACTTTAAGGCTGAGGAAGATTGACGGATTATTCTCCAGTTACGTTCGCAACCAGAATTAGTCACAAGAAGAGATGCACGCGCGTTTTTTCAATAAATTTTAATGAAACAAAATTTTCATAGAACCGCAAGATG
Source organism: Orbicella faveolata (assembly GCF_042242905.1). Lineage (NCBI taxonomy): Eukaryota > Metazoa > Cnidaria > Anthozoa > Scleractinia > Merulinidae > Orbicella > Orbicella faveolata. Next base: position 26,415,185 of record NW_028301577.1, on the reverse strand, counting down.
AGATTAATCTGCATTTCCTGTGGTAAGCTGAGGGATATGTGCTTCAACAATAATGCCCAAAAACATACAATTTATTACTTGAAGGAAACGTTCGTGATCCACCGACCGTGAATTCGACTCTTAAGGAGGGTAGTATCGGCTATAGAGACATAAAGACGTGTCCACTTGATAAAACAATTCATCCTTACTAAAAATTACCAACTCGATTCCTAACTGGTAAAGTGCTTGATTCTACTCAATTACAAGCACACTGTAAATCGTTGGCTCCGAATTGTACAGCTATACATTCAACAACGACACTTGTCCGAGCTTGCGTCATGTGCCTGAGTAACCAAGCCCGATGCCACTCTTGCCCCCAGCCCCCCGGGATAACTGAAATGCTCGAGACCGTTCAAACTCCTTTTCAAGATCTGCCATGAGTTGCTGGCTCTGGGCTTGAGGGCCTTCTTGCCCGGGGGGTGCGTTCCCGTCGCCTTTGATGCCCATTAAGCGCCGGAATTTCGCCTGCATCTCCCCTCCCTGGTCATTGCTGAACGTGGTACTGTTCCACAAGGTTGATGTTGTGGCACCGCCGCTGTTGCTACTTGCAGTGCCCTGTCATACAAAAACAGCCATTAGAAAAACGCGAACTATATTCATCTATCTACAAAGCCAGAATCCCTGCAAACGTGCTGCTAGTAATGAAAGGAAACTATTTCAAAAGTCAGTAATGCAATACAGTAATTTTTCTCAGCCGGTAGAGTAACTTATAAATGTAAAAGACGTGCTTTTGAATTGGTTCAAAACCCATGCAACCTGCTGGCCACTGGCCTTTAGCCTGCCAGTCAGCTACTTACCCGATCATTTGCCTCATATGTTTTTCACACGCTTTCTACCAGTTACACGATCTTTCCCCGAGTTGATTATTTTATAGCGTGATTTCCGAGTATCGCGATCAGCCCTTACATTTTAGTTGCCTTGACTTTTCCAGGCCCGGGTTGTTCGAAAGGTGGATAACACTAACCACCGGATAAATCACTATCCAGCGGATAGCGTGGTTTGTTTTGTTAACACTTATCCACCGGATAGCGATTTATCCGGCGGATAGCGATATCCAGCCTTCGAAAAACTGGGCCCAGCACTTTGAACCGGTTGCAAAATGATTTCATTAATGATTCGTTTCTTGCTACATTTGTGTGCATTGTGATGGGCTGTAAAATATGACTCGTGCGCCTTTTCCCGCGCTTTCTACCGGTTAGAAAAAGCTACACGAGTTCTCGCCAAATTATGGTCGGATTAAAACGCTGTTTGCCTGCACGCCACCGACTGTAATAATAGCAGTACCTTACACTGAAGCAGCGTCCACACTAGGGAACAATTTGAAAACGTAGCTTTATTTCTACGGTTAGGCCTACCGTCCACACTAATCCGTCACCAAAACCAAGCTTTTCGAAAACGCTCTTCAAACGCAAGGAATTTAAAAACGCCGGCTTTTCGTTTTCGTGTGGACGAAAAACATTCCGAAAACGGAGCCTTTCGAAAACGAAGGCGTCACGATAATCATGTGATTTTCCTGATCGAGTTTTCCTCCAACACAAATCCAAACTGACCGGTGATTGTTGCGTTTTAAAATTCCTCCGTTTTCAGGGTGGAAACTCCGTTTTCAAATTTCTCTGGCGTAGTGTAGACAGATGCCTGATACACACCTCAGTCGTCTTCTTCCCGCTCCAGAGCAGCTTTCTCTTCTGTGCCTGCACAGCATACTGGTGCGGATTGACAACTGATGGATTCAGGTAGCTGGGTAGGTTGAGCATGGAAGCAGCATCTTGAGCCTGTTTCCGCAGCGACTCCGCATGCGCCGCTAGCTTCGCTTGAACTTCTTCAGAAGTCGGCGGACGTGCGGGCCGTGGAAGTGCCTCCAGGCCTGTTGAAGTTGCTGTAAGAGAAGAAATTATACACATGACGTTACAAGTAAAATCTGCATACGAGCCAAGTGGCACATCAGGCTGGTGCACATCTAAGGTTTCTAGAGCATAAAGCGATTAGGAGTATTTCTACTCCCCCCTGGATGGGATGCTAGTCCATCGCAGGGTTACACACAGAATTAAATTCACCGGTGCTACGGCCGGGTACCCAATGATTTATTCAAGTAACGAAATGCTGTTGGCTGAGCAAATGTTTCACACAATCAAAACATTTAAGAGTCGAGTTCTCTCTTAAATGATATCTGCCATGTGTGATTTATTTTCCCTTCCCCTTTCATCCACTGTTCAACATTGTGAACTTGTCACTAATGTCAGGGGGTGATTTAGGAAAGGTGTCTGAGAAAACGTTCGTCATTCTCATGAGTTAAGTAGTTGACAAAGGTTTAACAATGCAAGGAGAAATTTAGCCTCTTCACAGACGTCCCTCAGGTTCTTCACCCAATCTTTCCATGGAGGAAAGCATAACGAACTATAGGAGGAGGAGGAGGCTAGGAGGGGTTAAAACTGATCTATTTGGGGAAATAAAACTAATACGTCACTATAAAAATGTCAATCTCCTTTTCGAAGCTTTATGTTTTAAGCAGCCTTCTACGCATACGCTCTTTGGACTCGTACGCTCCATGGAATCTCCATCAGGAGAGATTGCGTGACTAACCTAAAGAGCATCCGTGTAAGAGGGCTAATGTATGTTTTATAACTCCTTGCATTAATTCTTTTCAACATAATTTACATAACACTTTTCCAGTCAAACCTTAGGTAGTAATGTTTCATTGACTTGCTACTAAGACACTGTAAAAATATTCCTCTGCAGTTTGTGATGATTAATCATTGCTACATTACAGTACACTACTGTAGAGCAATATCTACACGCATTACATTCACCATCAAAAACAGATTCCTACCTTTTATAAACGTCTTCTTTTCACCACTTGAAGAGGCAGCTTTCTCCTCATGTCTGTCTCGGTCATGGTCACGCTCCTTGTTTCTGTCACGGTCATGGTCACGCTCCTTGTTTCTGTCACGATCTCGGGCGTGTCGTCGATCTCTACCCCAATCCCGGCCTCTGCTATCCCTGTCCCTGTCTCGGTCTCTGTCTCTATCATGGCGTCGGCTTGAGCTGTAGTCGCTGCTGGCTCTTCGATCTAGAAACAATTTCAAAACTTTAACAAATGAAAACACTCTTTGCAATGGTCCAAAGTTATAGGACCTCAGGAAAGATAACATATTTTCTGGTTTACAAGCCACAGACGAGCATTTAGCTAAAACTCAACCTGCTAGACCCAACAGTTTTTCTCAACCCTGCTTTTACTTGATAAGACCCTACAGCAGTGGGAATATGAAGTTTTACCTCTAAAATCTCTTGGTGGGCTTCTTCTGTAATCCTTTCTTCTGTATCTGTCTGGTGACTTCCTTTCACTGGAATCACCTCTGTCGCGAGATCTGCTCCTGCGACGCCTCCTATCAGGAGATTTACTTTTTCTATCCAGTGATTCTCTCCGTCGAGGAGAAGGACTGTCCCTTTCTATGGACTTACAGACTCCGGGCGTCTGCTCAGATGGACTCCCCTCTTTTCCACCCTTCTCCAATGGGTGAGAGCCACGCCTAACTGGCGAGCGTTCCAAATCAGCATCCCTTTTCTCACTGGGACTTTTCCTGAGTGGTGGACTCTGTTCCTTTTCTTTCCTTTGAATACTAGCTTTATCCTTTTCCTAAAAGGAGACAGTTGCAACCTTCAGGAAAAATAGTTAGTGTTTTTGTCTCTGAAAAATATTATTGTCTAAATGACAAGTACTACACTAATACGGTACATTTTATGAAAATTAATATGCTTTTTATTTTTGTGGTGTAACTTGTGGTAGTTTCTATTTTATACTATATGTTTCCATTTTAAGGAGCTGTAACATGTAACTAATTGTTTTTGCAAAAGGCCAGTACAAACAACATTGTAAATTGGACAACTCTTTGGCCAGAATTTATCAGAACTCTGTGTAAATGTAGCCTGTTTCAGGCTCCCAGTAGTTGGGGATGAGCAAAAAACAGGCGAGCGAGAAAAAACACGAGGTGGGACTGAGGCGAGGAAGGGAAGGGCGAGGGACCTTCCTTGCCTCAGTCCTCCCTCGTTTTTTCTCTCACTCACCCTCTTTTCTCATTTCTCCCCAACTACTGAGAAACCTGGGACAGGCTAGTGTACATACAGGAGAAAGATGCAGATCTGCTTCAACATAAAGAATCAGAGGAGCTTCATTTCTTGGCATACTTCGCACAGCGAAACAACATTACAAAGTGTCCTCAAGAGTGACCTGGGTCCACAGTTCTAGTTTCTGGACTGGAATGTATAAATCAGTGCTTTCTTCCCAAAAATGTACCTTGTTCCCTACTTGCCTTGCTACAATGTTGTGAACAACCCTGTTTGCAGCCTAAATCAGTGCACTGTCTGTAAACAAGCATGGAAGGCTTGCCAAAGAAACCACAGCAAGGGTAATTGCAAAATTCTTGAGTACCCATAAATATTGACCATTTTTAAGTCAACTTACAAAATAAATGAGATACTATGCACACTCTCATTAGTCAATAAGTGTATTCAGATGAGAGTATGAAAACACGGTTGTCAGGGGCGTAGTAGGACTTTTCAAGGGGGGGGGGGTGGTGTCAAAGTGAGGGTACTCACCAGATTGCCGTGTCATTTCGCCACCTGTTGTACGTTGTTTGCTTAAAAAAGGCTTACAAAAGGGGGGTGATCACGGACACCCCAGGACCCCCCATAGCTACACCCCAATGATTGTGATGTTTTAGATTAAGCATATTTTTCAGAAATATTTTATAAAAGCAATAGAGTACTTGTTACATGTTTACATAGCCTCATCTAAACACTTTTGGGCGTTGGGAGAATCGTTGAAAGTTATGTAAACCCAAGATGCAGTCTCCAATTCTCCGAACTTCACCTTGTGTTTAGATGAGGCTATGTAACCACAGAAAAAGTGCTCTATTGCTTATTAAAATAGTACACATGCTATTTCAGGGAACAAACAGGAAGTAAGCCCATATCAGGGTTAAAGTACCGTGGTTTACAAGAACTACAGTTGATGTTTGTGCTATGAAAAGGAAAACGTAAAAGATTAGTCACTCACCTCTGAAGAATCTCTGTGCTGCTCTGGACGCAAATCACGACCAAACTCATCAAAACGTTGTCCACTGTCTCGTTGATTTGTAGACTAAGGCAATGTGAGTTATCAAAGAGTGTTAAACTCAAGCAACTTTGTGTTCCTACACAGTACATGTGACACAGCTCACAAAACAACAGTCAAAAGATATTTGACATTAAATGTGTTTCCTGTTTGTTGGTTGGCTGTTTCACACATGATGTGCAATAGTTATGATATAATTTATGGTTATCTACTCTGTTCCAAATAAAAGAAGAGAACTACAGACTGTGTTAAGTGACTGCAATCAATTCGGTCTTCAAATCCTTGGACTTATAACTCCAAGGAAACAGAAATATAGTCTCCAAATAAACCAGTACTGCCCAAATTATCATTAACAAAATTTACTAGCTAAGGCAAAATTAACATCACGACAATACAGGTGAGCCATTGCAACAAACGCCGACACTGGGGAGACTGGTTGTATTTTCTTTTGTAACTGCAAAGCAACAGTTCTCAAAATTTACCTCGCTCATTTCAATTCAGTGTCATTATTTTATAATTATTGTAATAATAGAAAGAAAGATTCAAATGTCACCTTGCAAACCAAAGTTCTAATTTGGGCAGTACGTACTTTTTTTATCATATCTTAATATCATTACAGCAACTGTCGAGACGGTAAAGCTCTGTACATTAAAAAAAATAAATTCATTCTATGAAAATGGGAGGTAGGTAAAGGTAAAGTCTGCATAAGAGCAAAGTGGCCCATGAGGCTGGAGCTTATCCCGGTTTCTGTAACTTGAAGCGAGGTAACTTAAGATTATTGCTGATGTTTCCCGCTTTTGTCTCGAAACCAAGAGTAGTTCTTAAAGAAGAATATTGGTATTATTAATTTGTTGTTTTTCTGCTTGATTATTTTTGTTACTCCCAGTGTATGTATCCAGTGCAGTCCCAAAATCTGTAACATTATTTGTCAAAATTCAAATCTTTGTTCAGTGGATTTACACCTTAGGTACAAAGAAGCTAAAATAAAAAAATATTAATGTAAATTTGCTTAACACTGAGTTATACTTCTATGAAAGGTTGCTTTACCTACATTTATTCCAAGACCGAAATTCAAAGAAACTTGGTCCAAAATAACGAGATCTATATTTGATGCATCTTACAAGTAGTATGTTAAGCTAAGAAACTAAAATTACATACAATATTAGTAAACTTGTGAATTCTTTTTCTTCTTTCCAAAAAACATCACATTTTATAGTAACCTTAGTCAAAGTTTTGTTCACAGCTTACAAAATTCAATGTAAAAACCAAACACAATCTCTATGAGTAAGTGTACATGTATAAGGATACATGAAAACCCCCACTTAGCTCAAGGCAACTGATAATTTTAATAAAAATTATACAAGTTACCTCTACAAAGAAAATAACACCAAAAGCCAATCTTCTTTTTGTACTAGTCTTAAGGGAAAACTGTTTCTCAAAACATCATCCATACTTCATCAACATCCAACGTAATCAGTGATTCTATCCACAAAGATTTCACTGACAACTAAAGGCTAACTACAGCCTTTTCCAAGTCTAGCAAGAGATATTTTCTAGGTTGCCAGATGCCACAAAAACCCTTTCTAAAATGATGTATACTCTATGTACTTTTAATGAACAATTAAAAATGTGACCAGCTTGACATACTGGTATAGAATTATAATATTACCAAATCTGAACCTACAACTATTTTCTTTGCTGTAACAACAAACATGTTCCAGTCAAATGGCTTGAGAGTTGGGTGCACATTCAGCGTAATGTTAAAATGCAGTTTTCATAAAACAAAATTTATATACAAAGGGTACCTCAATAAACCAGTGTGCTAAAATCAATACAAACTGAATATGTTTGCCTACTGTTCATAAGGTACATGCACCTCAGGTGAATGATGTAGGACTATTTTTTTGACAATCCCCATACACATGTATGAGGCTTGCAAGATAGTTTACTTATCGCATGTCTCATCGACACTGTTTGTGTTGACTTTAACGTCGTCTCTCGCACAATCGGTAATTGACAAGTCTAAAGGAGTGTCCCTTGATCTGTTTTGAACCCGAGCTCTATTTCCTCTTCTCAGAAACTCATCAATTGATACAACGCACTTATGTTTCCAGACTATATCTTGTTCGGCTGGAGGAACAGAATACAGTTTAAATGCACAGAACTTAATAAGATCAAGTTTTCCACTATCGAGTGCAACTTTTCCTCTTGTGCCTGAGCAATTTCTGTTCAACATTTCATCTTTTGTAAATAGAACTTTTACCAAGTTGACGCTAAAGTTTCCCACAGAGCAACTTGTTTTCTGAATCCTTTCTGCCCATGACAACAGCTCTTTTACCTCCTCAGTGTCACTAGACTGTTCATCTTGATCATCTTTATTACCACTACTGCTATCACAGTTAACACATCCAGCGTTAAGAGCTGTTGACACTGGAGAGACAATTTCTGCATTTTGATGTGCCACACTTTCATCAGCAGACTCGCGTATTGATAGACTGTGCTGAGCTCCATTAGTCTCTGAAGTGTTACATGTAGACGAACAAGCCAATATCCTTGATGCAGCTTTAAATACCTTGCCATCAACAGTGCTTGGAAATGGCGTTGGTAAATAACTGGTGTCACCCTGAAGTGATTTACTTTTTACATGAGCAACAGCTTCCAGCAGACTTGCCGATATACTAACTTCACCTGTATATTTGCTGTGCTTGTCAGGTCCTGAACGGTCATGATTTACAGTTCTTACTCCATTTACCAAGCCCCGATCTACTGACACTGAACTTCTTGCTGGTGACATTCCCTGTTGATTCTCCACGAGCTTTAAAAGCTTGTCCTGATTTTTCAGAACTCTTTCCTGATTTTCAAGGAGCTTTTCCACTTTCCATAACAGTGTTGTCAGGCGCCCGTTCACTTCAGCCCCTAAGTCCATCGTGTGAAACAACTTCAAAGAAAGATTAGCAGTGTCAGGCTGAACTTTGCCGCAACTACAAGCAAATGATTTGTTTCTTTTACGGAATTTAACTACTGGAATGCTACTATTCTTAATGATAAGTGAAAAAAACCTCTGTTAAGAACCCACTCCTCTATACCAACTTAATTTCCAAGTGTTGTTAGACAATTATTAACATCTGATTTCCTCTTACTATATCATTTCATTGTAGAGCAAACAAGTGACAAGAATTGGGGATACCATCAAATTGAAGTATCCCCTTGATGCAGTACTACACTGTAAATACCCAGAACTCATATTGAACAATGTGTGGCAAACAATGAGGAGAATTCATCCCATGATTTAATATCAACTTCATTAAAATAATTAGAATATGAAAAGCTGCTTGTTTTCTGCAGCTAAACTGAAAGACTAGTTCCAGAAGTAAATTCCTGTATATATCTGTTCGTGCACATATGGATTGATCTCTTTGCACAGTGCACATGTAAATTGCTCCATAATATTATACATGCAAATGCAGTGGAATTCAAATTCTTGAGCCTCTAAGAGAAGCAAAATTTGTTCAAGACATTGGTGCATGTACATGTAGTTTGAAACATCAGGGAAAACTTATAGTGAAATAAATCCAAGGGAAGAAACATCTGGTTAGAGTTCTACTGTAATGAGGGAGAAGTTTAGAGTTCAAGAAATAAGATTTCACCGTAAATCATGTTTTACAATAGTCAAACTACAATTACTTTATATTACAAATCTACAAGAACACAACTCTTTCATGAATGCACGCATCATTGGCATGTTTTATTACAAAACGTAACCTTTTAGGACTGCACTGGAATCACTGGGTAATGCAAGAAAACTTACATTGAGTTGTAAATAAATCGCAAATTAAAGGAAAATGTCTGGACTTTTAAAAACACTGGAGAAACAAACTAGCAGCTTTTGGATCTCTGACATGAGATAGCTCTTGTAACACCACTGGAGGGCTTGACAACAATATTGCTCTCAATACAACTTACCGTATAGGAAAATTAAAAAAAACAGAAACCATTACATGTATGTACTAAAAACCTGACCATAAATTAATGCAACTACAAAAGAAGCAATACTGTGTGCAACGAAATTACTCGTAAATCATATCATGAAACTTTTGTTAAAGTTGAGTCTGAATGAGCTTTTACTTTTATTTTACTGGTAACTACCTACTGTTACTCACATTTCTTGGACTACGACTTCTTCTTCTTCTCCTGGGGCTTCTACTTCGACTGCGACTTCGACTATGTCTTCTATGTCTTTGATCATCTTTAACATAAAACAAAGAATTTTAGACACTTTGACAATCACATTGCAAGTTTGGTGTATACATCCTGATAATGACTTGGGTATTGCTGTAAATTTACTGATTGATTTTGGGTCATACACTGTATATATACCCAAAGTTGCCACATTCCATGTATTTCTATGCAAGCATGCATAGAAAGTTGTGTCCCATAACCCAGGGCTAGTGGATTTTGCAGTCCAGCTAGCAGATTCTGTCCTTCAGTTGTCCAACTGGCAAGTGAAGTTTCTTGGAAAAATTCTTTGAAGATGATTTCCAGTCTGTACTGTGCAGTCTCAGTAACCTAATGTTTATGGATCTCACTCCATGTAATGCAAATGTTATACCTAACAAACCACATACCTTATCTTTGAGGCATTTCAAATTCTTTTTCCAACAAATCATTGATTTTTACAGCTGCGAATTTGTTCCATCAAGTGATATGAGAAAGAACGAAGCATAAAACTTTGCATCCATAATGGCAGTTGACATGAAACTTTGAATTTACTTCAACTAATTGCAAAATATTACATTTTGTAATGTCTTACATGAAACAAAACAAAAAATGTAAAAAAAACTCTTGAGAGTGCTCAGTACAGACTGGAAACCATCTTTATAGAAATTCAAATTAATAAAGTACTGCAAGAGATGAAATTTTGGTGTGCTTGTGAAAAGGACTTTTGGGTTAATACATCATAGTTACAGCTTGCAAATAAAGTAGGCCTCCAATATTTTTTGGGACCCTGTGCTTCGATTTCACATATTACACTGTAAAACTAAGCCATAGATTTATTGAGACACTTCTGCTGGCCAAGCCAAACAGGTTGTTGATGTCACATTTCAATACATGTATCAAGTAACTGATGCCATTACCTCTAAAATCTGAATTTCTACTTCTTTTACGTGAGGGAGGTGAGATTTCTGGAGACCTTCTCTGTGGTGATTTTTCCGGAGATTCTGACACAGACCTCTTGCGATAATTTCGCTGACGGCTGCTTGGGGAGCTTTTCCTTCGAGATGAGCTATGTGATGATTCTTTCCTCTCTTCTGACTTCTCCTCGTGCTGATTGTTCTGTGTGGTACAATCATCACTCTGGGTCATAAGTTCACTCTCCATCTCACTGGTAACTGATGCCTTTTTATCTGGTTTTGCAAGCTGTAGACCATAAATTATTCTGTTTTAAACAACAATCAAGCAAAGATAAAATAACGCACACAAAGTGCTGCTTAATATGTATTTGGGGGAGCAGAAAAATTCAGCCAGCAAAACTATAGGGAAATTTATCCTACCTGTCTCCTGAAAGTTTGATGTTTCACCAAAAGTAATTCTAAATTGAAATAAATCATCAAATACTGTCACAAAGTTGAAGTCAAAGGTGCAGAGCCATGCTTAAAAATGCACATTGCATCTTAACAAAAAGTATTGATCCAAGATAATACATAAAACACACAAAAAAAGGTCCAGATAAAAGGTTACTTTAAGCTTTTCTTGTAAACTGTTCAATTCTTTTGGTTCACTTAAGTTGGAACACAGCATAGCATTAAAAAAAGCAAATAACGGAAACAAGACAAAGTGCAATTTTATCAGCAACAATTAAAAGGCAGATCATGGCATTACCAAGAATGTGGCTGCCTCCGAAACTCTAATGCTTAGGGATTCATGCAAATCTCCCTGAAATGTTTGTCCAACTTCAGTTGTCTATAAAACCTTTAAGACTGATCAAAAATTGCAAGTTGCAAATAATGATTTAATGAAGCTACTAATGCCAGAGAATTTTATGGTATGATATATGGATAAAGATATGGTATTTATTTTATAAATAAACTCTCAGAAATAAAAAAAATATTTCTTGCATACTGGCTTGCATTCACAGAGTTTGCTGGAATGAAAAGTTTTCACAGAACTTTAACAGGTGAAAACAGTCTGATGGCCTGAGACAAGTCACTTGGCCCTCCAGGTTAGACAATTTATGCCAAACTACAGAACACCATACCACCAGAATCCTTTATCCTACATACTACGCATTTTGTGATTAGCCAAAGTCAAAAATGACTTACTGGCCTTTTTTCCAGGCCAGAATAAAGTGGCTGGCCAAAAGGGTTGGGGCGAGGGGGGTTTGTATTTTAACGTTCTGTGACAAAGCTTTGGGTCTTCAAGTAAGCTTATTCTGTGTAACAATCCCAGGGGCATTTTGCATGAGGACATTTGGACCAACATTCTTTGCCAGTCTTTTTTCTGTGTGCTTACATGAGTCTATGAGCCACCTCAACTAGTTAACTTCCACTGTAGCCCCATATTCAAAAGTTGCTCTGATAGACAGCTCAAGCTTCAAAAGTTCAACTCAGAAATGAATGGTTGAATGGTGTGCTTTTTGCAGGTTAGAAAAAGTGAAACATGATACATGTAGCTACTTGATGTTCCTTCCGACTGTTCATAGACAAACTTTGTAAATGTCACTTTCTTGTCACTCCTGGGTGATGGCATTTTCAAAGCAATGTGAATACTTTCCGTGGCAAGAAATGCAAAATGTTAGCCATTGCAAACCCATTTTTCCCGAGAATCAAATAAGCTTCGCTTCAAAGAAGTCTACAGCGAAGGGAAAGAAATAAATTGATAAAGACTTAATCCATTTCACCCCGGAAAACAGCTAAGATATTACATCTAACAAGCCGAAGGATCAGTTGTTGTAACTAAAAGGAATAAGTAGTCTACAACTAAACGGAAATTAAAAGAGTGGTTTATAGTTACGGAAAAAGCATATAAGACATACGCGTTTCAGACTTACAATAAACTATAGGCTTGATGAATTATGCATTCATCATTCAATTCAAACTTGAAATTTTTAGCTTCTTTTGACAATTAAAAACAATAAAACATGATAGAAGCATCGCTGACATATAAAAGTATCTTTCTGAGACATTTCTTACCTGTTTATCACCTAAATTTTGCTGAATTTTCGCGTTTTCATCAGAAGAGTTTGAATCGTACCCAGCAAGGACTTCCATGTTCCATCAAAGGCAATCTCCCGGATGGAGAAAGCTGACTTCGCCATATTTGGGCATTGTATCGGTACCAGTCCTTTTCTCGGGAGCGCGCCACAACATAAATTCACTTTGCGCGACTTTGTCAGTCAACACATTTGCAACTCAAAGGACGATACTAGTGATGTCGCCTTGGTTTCATTCATATTTCTCGTGCAGTAGCAATTATCCTAGTAGTAGTCTACGAGCCGTATTCAAAGAGGAGAGTCTGGACTCGCCAAAATCTGGCTAGAATATTCGGAATTCGGTAATTCCCGCGAAAATAATTTTCGCGCAAAAAAAGTAAGCTTGAGAAGAAAAAGAAGCAAGTCGGAACTTGCTCCGAAAGGAGATAAACTTGACAGTTTTGTAGCGGCAATGGGAAATGCACAAGGTCGTCGTTCACAGCAACGAAAACTTCAGAAAAGACCTCACAGTATAGCTGTTGAAAAGCCAGGAAGGTGGACCGAATCGTCCAAGCCACAATTACAGCGAAGCGCTAGCCAGGGATCGCTTAGGAGACGGTACACGGAATCTGGGAATTATTCCTACAAAACACCTTGGCCCGTTCCCCTGAGTGAAGCTGTCTTTTTGCCAGAATACGATTCCAAGCAACCGGTGAAGATCAGCGATTTTGAGGTTTGTTGACAAGCTGAAATATTTAATAAAAAGAGTTGTTGCAGGTGAAGTGGAAAAACTGAGAAAAAGAGCTCAAATGTAAGCTTGAGCTTAAGTGCTTGTTACATTTCACTCTGTTTTGCTTGTACTTGGCAAACTGTCATTCTGCATAAGATATAAACACATTAAATTGCTTTGGCAGCCTCCAGCACTGTCGAGAAAAAAATTCGGAGTTGCCCAGAAAATTTTCATCGCCGTAAGAAAGCGGTTGTATCTGTAATTTTGTTGATCTTGTTTGCATTGCTTTCAAATCTAGCACCATGGTGTTTGCGAGTGACTGAACATAGGTTGATTTTGTTCAACATGGGTCATTATTAATTCGTCTTAAGTGAGACAGAATGTCCAGAACTTTTCGTCGGCTCGATGTAAATATTTAAGATTATTTCAGAAAAAAATGCGAAGGATATGCCTCACACGGTGGCTGACATAAGAACAAAGATATTTCCTGAAATGAAATTTCGAGGACGTGTCCTCACAAAAACCGACGAGAATAAACTAATTGGATTGAATTAAATTGGCTGTATTTGCATACATGTTCAGAAACCGCAAGCAGAAAAGAATGGTTTAGGAGTATTAAACAACGGTGGATGACCGCGGAAAGGTTGATTAAACAAGAGTTTTAGCGGCATGCGATCCGACATGTAGAGTTAACACAGGCTCACGTGTCTTGTTTACCGAATATTTACTTGCCTTACAATTTGCGATACTGATACAACCCATCAAAAGAGTTTTCAGACAATTTCAAGTTATGAAGGCTTTCCGTGTCTGGAACCGATACGTTTGGAATATGTTTATTATGGTTGATTGCCTTCTTGTAGCCCTTGATTACCACATTTCCTCTGGAGTCACGGACAACATCCGCTTGCGGGAAAATACGAAAGTGGCCGCCTGTATTTTAAAAACAGGCGGGAACTTCTGTCGCCAGTTTCTCACATTGGCGGTTATTGTGTTGTTTGTTTACTCTCAGTGGGAGACAAGCTTAAGAACAGACGGTCACATCTTGTTAAAACAAGCCAATGGCTGGCGATGTTCAGTTCAATACGGCAGAATGTTCGGTTGATAAGGAAGGAGGCAATTTCATAACAAAAAATAATTTTTAAATCAAGTATGTACAATATTGTACATAACCAGCAAAGGGGCAATATATCTGTAGCCTCTGCATAGCAGCTGTCAATTTTACAGGGTTGGCTTGTCTCCAACTGTAATTTGTTAATATAAATAAGCTCATCACTCCAGCTAAATATTGTTTGTATAAAAAGAGAGTTTGAATAACATTTTAAAGTGAAGCTCTTATGCTAGAATGTTCTTAAACTGCATGAGAAAACTCTAAAATTTTAAAACTGTTTTGTTGACCATGTTTCAAATTTATTTCATGTTACTGTCAAGTAACATCGAATCATCAAATTTTTGCAAGCAGTTTTAAATGTTTTAGAGTTTTCATCTTTTAAAGAATGCTCTAGCATTAACCCTTCTGGAAAAATAAAGTTTGATCCCAAAAAATTAACATCAATAGTAATTTTTTTGATCAGCAGTACAGTGTCTATGACATTTTTTAAAAATGTGTTATGTCTTGTTTTGAGCTGCGGATCTTTTACATTTTATAGCATTATTTAGAATACCTGTGATAATGTAATTTTTAGCCTGCTTGAGTTTATATAGTGATGTTAAATCTCTATTTTTTTCTAGATCCTGGCAACCGTTGGAAAAGGTGCATTTGCTCACGTAAGTACTTTCATGATACTTTCATTGCCTAATAAACTTATAATAAGTTCTCTCTGGGGTGCAGCTGAAAAATGCTCTCAAAAATTTCAAAAACCTCTCAAAAACCCCATTTAAATGGACTCGCACAGCAGTGATCTGTTGGAAACTGAAGTGTGTAGGCTGAGGTACCCTGAGTAACACAATGTTATGATTGAACAACATCATTCTGTTTTCAATACTACATGACTTTGTACTTAACAAAATATGCTCAGATGGCTGCTTTTATTTTAAAGTCTGACACCTCAATGTATAACTGTCAAGCAAATATAATATGTGTAATTTTGAGTGGGGAGTGTGTAATTGAATCATCAAGGAAGCAAATACCAGTATCAGTCTTTGCACTGTAAAACACTAACTGCACAATCAATATTTTATTCATTATGCGGTCATAAAAGCAGGGCCATGACCAGTATGAGGCAAACCAAGTTACTTGCCTTAGTCATTTGTTTTTGTTTTTGAAGGGATAAATTAAAACACTGCTAAATGTATACCTAGGAAGAGAATTTAACCAGGGACATAAGCCTCAATCATTATATTTTTCTGGCTATGGCCCTGAACAAGCTAGTGACTGTACAAGCTAGATGTCAAATATGTTTTAAAATAGCTTTGAAAAACCAACCTTGTAAGCAGCAAGCTGTACTCCAACCCTAGTTCTTGTCATTTTTCCTCTAGGTCCTTCAAGTGCGAAACAAGCAGTCTAATAAATTATTTGCTATAAAGGTAAGTTTGTCCTTATTTAGCTGCTGATTTCAAAAGATATCAAAAGATGCTGTCAAAGGGAAGAGGCTGAGCAATGGACAAACAATAAATATATACTCTAAAATTGCAGTGTTATAAAATGTTCATGATGTCCAAGGAATTATCCACTCACTATCATTAGTCCACTTTAAGTCCATTATATCTGTATGTAAAGAACATAAGTCTAGGATATGGGTAAGCTTAATCAAGATCAAGTAACAGTGCAATGCTGATAAGTAACAAATAAAGTAATGGTGACTTGTTAAGAACACTGAAGAAGTGAAAGAAAGATTCATGTGCCTTTAAACACTTAGTTCATCCAGCTTGACACAAAAAAAGGATCATGTGTACTAAAGGCATCCACAGACAAGTGTCAATCGCTACCCTCGATCGATACCCTAGATCAACATCTCAGTCGCTACTCAATCGACATCCCAATCAATACTCAGTTGACAGTTGATTGACAGTTGATCAACAGTCAGTCGATAGTCAGTTGAGTGTCGACCAACTCATATGTATCAGTCAAAAATTAGTCACCTGTCAACCGGCTGTTGACTGAGATGTCAATTCAGTGTCAACAGAGGTGTCGATAGAGGTTTGATTGAGAGTATTTTTTGAGGGTATCGACTGACACTCAACTGGGGATGCCTTTAGTACACATGATCCAAAAAAGCGTGAGAAAAAATTTGACATGCTTCTTGCCTCCAGATGTCTGTATGATTCAGTAGATGTAGCTTGACTTTTCACTCTTACAAGGTACTAAACAAAGCAGAGATAATTAAGCAGGATGCTGTACAGCAGTGCAAAGATGAAGTAAATATACAGGTGAGAATATGAGAAAAAATATTGCTGTTGCAGGTAACAAATGTAGTGTAAATTATTGGTTGATAGAAATGAATAATTTATTGAATTAATAAAAAATTAATGATTAATAATTTGTTTTGCTCACTATACTTCCAACTTCCCATTCAACTTGGGTAGAGGAAAAGCATGAAAATGAGTTAACTAAAGGCTGATGTGGCTTCCTCTCTAAAATTATATAATATTATTTGTAACATACATTTATTTCATATTGCAATTTATCTTATCTTTTTCTGCATTTATTTTCATATTATACATGGATTACTGTAAAATCCCACATTAATTAAAGCCCAGTGGGCTTATATAACTAGCTTATATAACAGGGGGGCTAATATCCGTGGGGAATATAAGCAGAATTAAAAAAATGTTTCGGAACAACAAGATAAAACATATCTGAGAAAAGAATTAAAGCTAAAATATCACTGCATTTGGATTACATCTATAATACATTTATAAAACACAAAGGAACTCACTTAAACATTGGATGGGCTTATATCCAGGGGGGTTCCAGGGCTTATTTCTGGAATAATATCTTTGTTAACAAATAGAGGGACTTATATCTGGATGGACTTATAACTGGGGTAATGTGGGATTTTACAGTATTTTTTGTACTCCTATTTGAATGAGATGTAGACTGCAAAAAAACCCTGTATTTTAAACCCACTTTCAGTGAACATTATGTGCATAAGCGACATCTTTCTACCATCTTTCGACATGCCATCTCTTGACATGCTATGTATTAACGGCTGAAAGACCCTTTAACTGTGAAACTGGCAATGTTTTTGGTTTTTAGCGGGAGAAATGACAAATAAATAATAATTACTGTCCTCAAATGGCTGAAGAAGATTGTGGACTTTGCTTGTTTCCCAATTTAAGGGACAAATCAAACAATTTGAGTGTAGTTGTTCGGCTCTCAATAGTTACTTCCAGTAGAATTGGGCCACTCCCGCTTTTAATATTTGAAAGATGTAAACATTCAAAACAGTTGATTTATCTCTCACAGAGTGACTTCTTGATACTCCTTGCCTTATTTTGATATGTCAAATAAATCAATCTTTCAGTCTGACTAAAAGTCGAGTTTGCGAGTTTGACCACTTTGAAGTCCGTTGTGCTTACATTTTCGATGTAGGCCAGGTTACATAGCATGTCAAAAGTTTGCATGGCCAAAGACGTCACCTATGCACTTAGCACTGAAAGTGTGTGTAATGTGCTATCACTGGATGAACACACTTCTCATTCAAAAGAACTGGGATGAGTAATCTGGGTGTGAATTCCCAATACATTCAAAATTTGTTTGTGATGTCAGTGAAAATTATACTGTGAAAATCAATTATTATTAAATACATGGTATTACAAACTAACCTTTGGTTAGGCAGGAGTATAAACCAAAGGCTTTTTAAGCAACATTTTTACAATAACTCTTGAGAATAATGCTGGCAAGTAGCTTGCAATGGATGTAAATCTGATTATTATATTAAACTGGATAAAGTTGAGTTCTTTAATCCAATATGCAGGTTAAACTTGGCGAATTTCCATTTCTAGTCAAGGCATGGTACACATGGCAAACAAAGCACAATCTTTTTATCGGTAGGTTTTTTATTTGTCTTTTACTGTTTTTTTTTTAAAATAAAGTTGACCCTCTTTCTCCATTCCCAAGAAGTTAATACACACTATAGGAGGAAAATGAAAGCTTTTCCGTAGCAAATGAAGTGGCTGGATCATTGCCAGTTTTCATTCTTTCTGAGAATTTGAGCAATACAGCACACTGAGGATTTTTTTGTTCTCTATACAGTTTCAGATTTTGTTGATGGCAGTGATCTTTACACATTATGGCGACAGGAAAAGAAGCTAGATGACACAACAGTCACGTTATATTCCGCTGAACTTGTCATCACGTTAGGTCAGAGAAGTTTCTTATTGGAGTTAATCTGCAATTCAACACTTGCAACACTAGACTCAAAAGTTAAATGACCTCGCACACATTATGTAAGCCAGCAGTATTTGTGTACATTAACACAACTCATGGAATGATAATCTTTTCTTATTGACCCTGAAACCCAGAATAAAAAGCTAATTTCTTTACGGATTTATGTATTTATTTATTTATTTATTTTAAATAATTTTTTTCATTATATTTTGGATAATCATAAAACCCTTATAAGGTTACAGTTTGTGCTCATCACACTGTTTTTTTTTTTCTCAGATTACCTACATAAATCAGGAATTATCTACAGAGATTTAAAGGTAAGAATTTTAAATTTCCCCTATTACATTTATCAGGTATAGAGCCCATAACAGAACCAGAGAACTAAACCGAGCGAACATATGGAAGCCTGGTCCCTCAGATCCAAAAACCCTGGCAGCAGCTGTGTGTCTATATAATATTTTTTGGCTTCTTTTCCATGTGTAATGTTAATAATATTTGTGTGTTCCAATGTTTTTCCCTTAGCTTGAAAACATCCTTATAGACAATGAAGGTAAGAAAATGCCTCTGTACTCATTTCGTTTTACGAGGGCTACAAGTAAATCAGGTTTTATCACTACCGGTATGTCATTGAATGCACATGTTCAAAGTTTTTTTTTTTTTCGTTATTTATAAGCATGGAGGGAGGAGCGGGAGGGGGTGGATTTTAACCGTACCATTTTATAATAATGTTGTGTACAAAATGTATTCTTTGCAAGAGAAAAATATGCATTAGCCTGCATGTTTTAAGTGCGTGTCTAGACAGAGAATTTAAAAAATGTTTGTTTGTTTTTTTTTTTCTTTTTACTTTGCTCTAGGGCACATTAAACTTGTGGACTTTGGTCTGTCTAAATTAGTTAAACTTGGAGAGAGAACGGGAACTATTTGCGGAACATTGCAATACATGGGTAAGGTTGAAATTCACTAGACATTGAACGAAACCTTAAAAAAATGATAGTTTGCTAAGGTAGAAAATCACCCGCGAGGTAGAAATGAGCCGAAAAAGGAAAAAAGATGGTTATACATTGAGTCGAATTTTGCTCGAGAGCCCACTTGATGCAGAAATCTTGTTTTTGTTTTTTTTGTTCCTTTTGTTTCCGTCCTAAAACGTTGAAAGTCTGTATCCTGAGGAAACCCTTTTAATTCCTTTCCGTGAGGTTGCGATCCGTGATGAGATTTCATGTGGGACTGCACGCAGAAATACTCGATTGATTTGAGTGAAAGGCATTGTTGCTCTCTTCCGCCGATATTTGTATATTGTATCCTGAAGAGCTGAGGGGAAATCAGAAATACTGCCTCAACACAATGAACACGGTTTTATTTAAACCCCGTGGTTTTGGGTGCGGTTAGTTCTTCCTTTTACGTACGGAAATGAATCTTAGCCGTCGGTGAAGACGTGTTGTTTTACCTAAACTCAGTCAAAAATGGATCTTTATCTAAACGAATTACCACATTGTTTTGAAATCGTTGCTTTCAATCGTTTGTAAATAAAATAAGGTTGAAAATTTTATGAATCAGACTCCCTTTTATTATTCACCCTGAACTAATGGTAACAAGTCATTCAGTGTTTCCAAGGTCCGAAATATAGCAAAACACGAACTTGGAGAACAAAAAAGCACCATTTTACCTTTTTAAAATTTTGTTCAATATTGATTACCATCTCATTTATCTTATCGCGTTTAGACGGTGAAAGCGACCACAAAGATTCCGAAACCCACGCGCGTGTAAGCGAAACATGACAGCTTTTGTACTATGATCATCTGCCTATCTTCTTTTCGTTTTTTCCGGTGGCGTAATCGTTTAATTCTTCATTTGTTTGAGAATTAACTGTTCCTTTTTTTCCCCGTTTCGTAGCTCCTGAAATCCTAAGTGGAGAGGCGTATACTCATGTTGTGGATTGGTGGAGCCTGGGTGTGGTCATTTACACCCTCTTGGCCGGAAGGGTAACTATTTTAAGCCAACTTCTCTCTTTTCTGTCTGGAGTTCCGACAAACCTAAAAGTTTCTTTCTTTCCCAGGCCTTGACTGCAAATTCGTTTCGGTGTCGTCACCGGAACTTAGGCCCCGTCTACATTATACCACGCTGGAGAAATTTGGAAACGGTGTTTATACTCTGAAAACGCATCAGATGTTTTCCGTCCACACTACGCTGGAGAAATTTGAAAACGCAACAATTACTGGTCATTTTGGATTTGTGTTTGAGTAAATCTCGGGCAGGAAAATCACGTGATTATCGTTACGTCATCGTTTTTGCCAAGCCCCGTTTTCAAAATGTCTTCCTTCCACACGAAAAGTCACCGAGTCAGCGTTATCAAATTCCTCCGGTTCCGTTTCCTCCGCATTAGTGTGGACGGTAGTCCTAACCGTAGAAATAAAGCTACGTTTTCAAATATCTCCGGCATAATGTTGACGGCAGAGTGAGATCACGAAGAGATTATACCGAGACTAAACAAAAATACAAATGGCCCTCTTAAAACAAGAGATTCTGGTCCTTGTATTTGTTTGTGGTTGTTGTTTTTTGTTTGTCTTGTCTTGTCTGTTTCTTTGTTTGTTTGTTTGTTTGTTTGTTTGTTTGTTTCATTTATATAATAATGAAATACTGTCTCTCATATCATTGCAGTATCCATACCCGACAACGCCAGAGCACGCCAGTCAGCACAAGGTGGTCAGCGGTATAGAGGTTGAATTCCCATCTAACCTTTCGCCCAGTGCTGTGAGCATTCTTCAAGGGGTATGCAGATTTGTCTTGACTGAGGGTATTTTGGCCACTTCCAAATTTACCTTTTACGTTGAAGGAAACTTGAAAATAGTAGTTTACTGAGACAGAAGAACACCAAAGAGATGATAATAAACCATAAAGAAACAAGGATGGTTGAGGATGGAGAAGATTGACACAGATTACAAACAACGAACTTGAAAAATTTAGGCTAAGCGTTTCAAGATACGCAATCCGTGACTTAGCTCCTTTAACGTATTGAGTAACAAAATAGGTTACTGTGGAGGGTTTCTTTCTTTTCCTTTTTTGTTCAAATTGCTCTTCTTTTCAACAGCTTCTTCAGAAGGACCCCGAGTTGAGGCTGTCAAGTGTGGAATCATTGAAGTCGTACGCGTATTTCAGCGAGATATCGTTCGAGGATGTGTTACAAAAGAAGGTGAGTCTATGACTCGTTTCATTTCCTCCGCTCAGCGCCGAGATTATTTCAAGGCAGGATTGAAGCTTTGATTGAAGCTTAAAATGTACCTTCTTTTTCTTGCTGCCAGACTAATGTGAAATCTCCGCGCTAATTTATTTGTTTACGCGTAGTCAGGGAATAAATACATCAAAATAGCTTTTCTATTTATAATTTATTTACTGATCATTTCAACGATGTCCATGTTTTCAACAGCAATCACCCATCACCTTAGAGACACTCAAGACACTGCGGCGAAGGAGTATAGCATCTAGAACGTGAGTGCTGTTTCCTACACTGAAGTGATTTTTACACGCCTCTTACATCTTTAATAATGATAATGATATTGATATTGATATTGATAATGATAACAACAATGACGATGATGATGATAATAATAATTATAATTATAATAATTATAATAATAATAATTATAACTTTATGAACGTCTCAATTGAAACCTAGCAGAATAGAATTCCCCTGCTAATTCTTGAACGACTAAAATTTTCCTTTTTCAGGATGTTCCCCAGGAAAGTCGAAGGAAACCGACGAGATAAAAAGGTGAGGGTAAACATTAAAAAGTGTAGCCCCGAGCCTTCTGGTTCATTGATACCGGTGCTTTATTTTGGTTTCTCTAGCACCATATTCTCAGACCCAAACTTAATTGGTCACTGTTAAGGAGATTTGATGGCTTCTTATTTGACCTACACAGCCTCGTCCGTTGTCATGGGCAAGCCCTGGACACTTTACTGTACAAGACAAAACTCATATGGACTGGCTTGTGGCTGACCTGGGGAGCCTGCACACACTAAGGCTCAGCAGTAACCCGCAGAAAGGCACAAGAACTGAATGCTTGGTAGCTTCTTGAAAATGATCAGAGATCAAGTGCGCATGCGCGCTGAAGCTATAATGCAGTCGGCGACCGCAACAGGTGCCGTTCTTGGACGATCTTCTGGTACTCGGCGAAGATGTAAATTTAGTGTTCACCAATGAGGGACATATCTTTCTCCTATGTTGGTTTGCATCTCTCTCATTTCATCTACCAAGCAAAATGAAAAATGTTCCATGCTTCTTTTGCTATCTTCTGGTACCTCTTTTTGCGACTGAATTCATGATTTCCCACGACACACAATTGCAATGAATAATTTTGAAACAAGCGCATCTTTTTGTTTTCACTTTGAATTCCGTTAGACATTCTTACATATATTTCTAATGAAAAGAGTACATTTAATATATATACAGTGTATAGAACAGACAAATTGAGTTTAGTACTCGTTATAAATGTGACATTTGTATCTACAAAAGAGACCCAAATAAGCTTTATATGTTAAAGTGTTAAAGATAGTTTCGGACTAGGAGTTTCCTAAGTAACAGAAGCTGCATGTTCGTGCACGGTTCCGGTTTCGGCCAAGCTCATCGGAAACATCGGTCTATCGCGCCATAGTTAGTGATCGCGTGCGAAGAAAGTTCTGGTACCCAGTCTCTCATTTTCTTTTGCTCAGGGTTGGTCAGTCAATAGACCCTGTGCGCGCGCGCGAAATATCAAAATCACAACGCGCGAGGACTGAAGGACCTTCACTCCACTAAGTCTAAGGGCCGTATACACAAAGTTAAACCGTTCAATCACTTGCAAATGAAGTGCAGCTTTCGAATGAGACAACGATTTTCAAAACTGTCCTACCAGGACACTTTATAATATTGTGTTGTGTTCAATGCTGACAGATATCACTTTAGATATCATTTAAGTGTTGACGTGACGTGGCATGTCGTGAGTAAAGCTGAAACAGGCAAGAAAAGAGCTTGTTACTTTACAGCTGGTAAATAGATTTCCTTGTGATCTGGCAAAGACCAAACTTATTCCCAAAGATTCATTTTCAGGTTGTCATGTAGATTCGTCAAATCGTTTATTTGCTTCACTGCTAATAATAATAATAATAATAATAATAATAATAATAATAATAATAATAATAAATAATAATAAATAATAATAACAATAACAAAAAGCTCCAAAAATCCATTAGGCTTAGTAGCAGAGGCCACCTCGGTTGTTGATATATTAGTATTTGTTGCCCGTGTACTTGAAATTGTTGGCAGTGGTGTGTAAAATATCATCACTAGATAAATTTTAAAAGATGAATACATCGTTTCACAACAGAAATAAATATATTTGACCCCTTTTACATATACCTTTAGCCATTCTTTTTCTTGATGAGCTCTGGCCTTGGGGAAACTAGCTCTGGCCACGTTTCTCAGGTACAAATAATTTCAATTTTGGAAAGGAATACCGACCAGTTCATAACACAATACACCGATTCCAGAAACAAACCGGAAGTTGCACGCAAGCGAGGCTTAATAGCCCTCGAGCTTTCAAAATGGCGGACGAAATGCTGGGGAAGAACGAAAAAATTCGAATGTATGTAGGTTAGAGCTACTTGTCTGGGGCAAATGTGGTAAAGAAAAGGAAAAGAGTTGGACACAAGTGTTGTGCGGTTGCAAACTCTAATAATCGAAGCAAAAACCGACCTGATTTATCATTTCCACGACTGAGTTTCCTTCGGACAAGCTAGCCTGATAAACAAAGAAGAAAAAAGTGGGAAATACTTATGCAAAGGGGAGATGTCTATTTTACCTCGGTAGGAAATAATTGTTTTTCCGAGCACTTCTTGCCAAGTGATTTTAAACTGAGTACACTTTTTGAAACTGGGAGCCGTACCCTCGGCTTTCACTTGGGCAAAAGTTGATGAGGAATCTCTGTGGAGAGCGAAATATGTGATGCATCTGAGACTGGCATATGAATACCCATCAGCTTCAATCAACTTAGGAATTAATCAGTTTTCATGCCTCTGAGGTAAACAAAAAAAGTTTCCCAAAAACAATGTTGAATGTGGAAGGACATTAGTGATTTAAATACAGCCATTGATGAATTTTGAATATTTTTTACTCGCTTAATATTTCAGCAAGATCTGGCTTTTAGGTTTAATGTTTCAGAACTAGTAGTGTCAGATAAATTATTGCCTGGGCCAATTTCCTGTACTTGATGTTGGGGAGCCAGCCCATTAATTATTTACCTGAAGTTTTCCTAGGCAGAATTTGAAAACATAAGGTGCAGAATAGACTGCAGAGAGATAAAAGGTCAGACACCCAAGACCTGGACATCCAAAAGTGAACTTTACTCTGAATAAGTCTGACAATACATTTTAAGGCCTAGTAGGAATTTTCCTTAATGTCGTAGATTTGATAGACAGCTTGTACTGGCAAGCAGGAAGGTTATAATCTTCATCCATTCTATGCATGCAACCAAGTAAATCAGAACTGACTATAATTTTAATACCAATTTTCTAAGGAAGACTGTTTTCCAACCATGAACCAGAACTGCAAATGTAAGAATACAAGCTGAAATGGCTATTAGGAGAATAAATGGATGGCATGTATTTGATGGTGTAACTCCACTAAGGTTGTGTAGAGTTGTTAATCAACCCTGGATAGTGAGCTATTTGCTTGTAAACTGGCAGAAAAAAGTTATCTGATGTTTATTTGTCATTTGGTAGTGACTTTAAACAGAGTACATGATATTGTTCATCAGTGGTAATTAAATATTTGGTGATTTCCACCGTACTGAAATTGTGCATTATGTGGCTTCATGTTCTATTTTCTGGCACAGGGTGTAACATAGAAGGACGCATGGTAGAGCTGGTGTATAATTTTGCTAACAACATAAAAGTGCGATTGAATTTGACCTCATTGAGAATTTCCTACATTCTATGATCTTATAGATTCCCAATTGTTTTGAACTATTTTGAAATATTTATTCAAATATTCATCACCAGAGGAAAACTGGAAGTAGCTGAGTTCTCTCATATTAGATGCTGGACGAACTTTTTGGACCTTTGATATACATTATTTATTCTGGCTTTAGCAACAATCACATTGTGTAAGGCCATCTCTAAGCATTAGTAAGCCAATTCTTTAGCATCTCCTTCCACCATTCTATGTCCAAGGCATTTTGCTCATTAAAAATTCGCAGTTACTTTCAATTTATAGTCAGGACATTCCAAAGTCTGTTCACAACAAAGAGTAGTTGTTGTACATTGTACATCATAAACTGAAGTTCATATGACTCTTGTTTACTTTTAAACCAGTGTCAAACATTTTGCATATTGATTTTATAAGGCAATCTTTCAGGTTCTCACTATCCATAACAATGACATTCCTAGCTTAAATTATTTCATGGAGATTGCCCTTACTTGGGTCTGTAACCTCAGTCCAGCTGGGGACCCTGGGGAGGTCCCCAAAATTTCCCTTTTCTCTTGAGCAAAAAAAAGCATTTTGTTACTTGCACCTTCGTCGATCCCTGTTGATGCATTATTTCAGTGTACTTGTTCATTACTAGTTGCTAGTTTTCTGGGCCATCTTTCATGGCATGTGACTGATAGTCTTTGTTACACTGTAGTACACGTCTCTGATAATTTTATTGGTGATTTGACTGATGAATCAGCTTTGTGATTGCGTCCTACCCTGTAACGCAATGATGCTGTCACTGTACCGAACCCTTGCTTAAACCATTCTTGGCGAGTAGATCGTGGTCTTGTTTGATACTCTGAATCAGCATCTTTTGAACTTTTAAAAGGATTTCCCTTTATTCTCTAACACCGATTGTTAATTTATGAAGAGAGGTTGGATGTTCTCTAACTTGAGAAGACTGAAGTCGTCCGTGAAAAATGAATCAGCCGTAGGAAATTTTTTAAAGTGTTTTGTTGCAATATTCCCGATATCCGGCACAATTTTTAAATTTACTTCCGTATGTTCTTTCGAGCTCTTGCTGTAGCTTTAGTAAAGCATTCATCGGGTCAGGGTCGAAAACTTTTACAATTTTCATTTCATTCAGATTCTTTTTCCTAAACCGACCATGAACAAAGTTCTTTTAGGCAATAAAAATGGTGAGAACAGGTTTTTGCGCATATTGGAGATCGAGACAATCGAAGGATGGAAAACATACCGGTCTAAAAGTTCCTTTATTTTGCCCCTTTGATTTATTCGGCGACTTTTAAGCCAGAATTTCGATTGGCTGAGTGTCAATTTTTCCATGTTCTTCGCTCACACTGACGCCGGGAATATCATCAGAAGAGAGATTGGCCTTTCTTCTTCGTTCGCCATGTTGCCTAATTACCGCGAGGGCTATTAAGCCTCGTTTCGGTGCAACTTCCGGTTTTTTTCTGGAATCGGTGTATACTGTAAAATTTTGGTTAACAGGTTATTAACAGTAATCGCGGGTTAGCAGGTACTTCCTGCGAGTCTCTTAGGGAAATCAGCGCTGAATTAGCCAAAA
Source organism: Orbicella faveolata (assembly GCF_042242905.1). Classification (NCBI taxonomy): domain Eukaryota; kingdom Metazoa; phylum Cnidaria; class Anthozoa; order Scleractinia; family Merulinidae; genus Orbicella; species Orbicella faveolata. The sequence goes on along the minus strand of NW_028301577.1, from coordinate 26,388,257 downwards.
TCTCTCCCGGCTAAGAATCTGACCAAACATGTGTCTAGAGGGTTGTCTCAAGAGCTTGCTCTTTCCTCGTTATAAGGCCCCGCCGGTTAAGAGAGACAGGTGGCTCTGGGCACTAGAAAGAACCAAAACAGTCGTTCGTCGCACGAAGTGTTTCAGCACCGAATAGTCCTGTAGATGCTCTAGATCGAGAGAAAATAGTCAAGAATGGCCTCAAAACTTTCAAATCCTGATTTAAAAACTACGTTTACTGCGTGGCTTTCAAGGGATGGCCAGCAACAACTGTCTATTCTCCTCACGGGGAAAACTGGCGTGGGTAAATCTCGACTAGTCAATGCTCTAGTTGGCAATGGAGTCGCTCTTGAAGGTCAGCAGAAAAAGCCATGTACTGCCACTGTTAACGAGTACAGAACTGTTGTTAATGACACCCAGGTCCTTGTATGGGATTCTCCAGGACTGCAAGATGGTAAATGCAATGAACAGTTGTACCTTGAGGATATGAGAGAGAAATTACACGAAGGGCTCGACCTTATGATCTACTGTATCAAGATGGACGACAAGAGGTTTCATAAAGATGACAAAGACGCGATCCGTACCCTAACCCGAGAGTTTGGGAAGAATTTATGGAAGAATTCAGTTATTGCTTTAACTTTTGCCAACAAGATCGACGACCCAGATGAAGGAGACGAACGGGAATACTTTTTGCGTGACTTGAAGTTTTGGAAAAACGAAATCGGTCAGTTCCTCGCCAGCGATAGCGTGCTTGAGTTAAATTCCACAATACGCGATGAAATTCCTGTTGTCCCGGTGGGAATTGCCAAGAAACTTTGTCTGCCTACGATTGAAGACTGGTTTGCTAATTTCTGGCTGATCTGCTATCGACGTATGAAAATTTCGTCTAGAGTAGCCCTGCTCCGAATCAACAAGGATCGATGTAAGTTTCCCGATTCTAGAAGGTTAGATGCTATTTGTGGTTCAGCTGAGATGACAAGTACGCTGACATCCGAGAGCGCCGAGCGTGAGGAGATCCCAGACGAAATTCCTTTGAACCAAGAGCAGCATAAGCAGTTTTGGAGTTTAACGTGGGAAGCATTCAAGTTGTACTGTATTAACATTCTTAAAAGACCTGACCTAGTCGGTGGAGCAGTAAGTGTTGGAGTTCTTTTAATGTTGCTTGGAATAAAACTGAAATAATGTTTTTTACGATAACTGCAGAAATTCTCGCGCGGTTATTGGCTAATTTTCATTGTCAATAAACGGACAATTTGGTATCGTAAAAAACAAATTGATGTTAGTTTTTAATGCGTCTGTCCTGTTGTTGACAATGAATTTCGTCATAACATCGTCAAAGTAGTCTGTGGATCCACTCGGCTATCGCCTCGTGGATCCACAGCTACTTTGACAATGTTAAGACGGAAGTCATGATCAATAACAGGACAGACGCGTGAAAAATTTGTTAAATTTGCAAATGAATCAAACCATTCAATGTCAAGTATCAAGCTTTATTTTTTTACCTACAAAATACTACTACTAAGAATAAGTTGGCTAGCCGTTATGGCTCCATGTTGTGTTGTCTTCCTTGGCATGCAAGCATCACCTGGTTTTAAGAGAAAGAAAAATGTGATTTAAATTCTTTACTGCAGAAAATATGGAAACTTAGTCGAAAAGGTTCCATAATGTTAACAATCATAATGAAACCAGAAAGCTGTCAAATCACGCATCTCAAGAAGTTAGCTGCTGATTTTTTTGCGGAAACCAGCGGCAATGTTTAAATTACTAGTAACCATGAAGCTGAATTATATCAGATTAAATATGTCTCCAACAGGACAAGAGTTTGTTTTCAGATTCAATACTGATGTTGACAATAGAATGCTCGGAATCAGTGATAACAATAGCAAATTGCCTCTATGCAAACCAATACCCTATCTCAGACTGTTTGTGTCGACATTTGTGTAGGGCTTTTTGAATTTTGCACATCTAATAGTTTCTTATAGAGTGCTACCCAGTTCCAAGTGGGTGCAAGTTCTGTCCAGTTAAAACCAACATGGACGACTAAGACGCGTCCAAAGCTATTGCTTTTTGGAAATGTAAAAATCGCCCCCCAACGCCGCCCTACAGGCCCACGGTATTACGTCACTGACCTCTGCGTGCGTTACCGAGGCCATTATTAAACTTTCTCACGACAACCCCAAATAAAGTCAGAAGCGATTGTTCAACTAAGCGTCTGGAAAAAATAATTTATTTTTACCTTAATGATGTTTTGCTTCTCTGAAGTTTTCACTTTTCCTCGGCCAAACTGTTCGCCAAATCGCTAAAACAGAACGTCATCGAATGTTTAATCGTTGGTACGATAAAATAACATTTTTAAAAACATTTTGTTTCATTCACTATCTTACCTTGAAAATATCTTTGCGATTCCGTGGGAGGTTATCTGGTTCCTGTACGCCAAAGAGATAAATGATTCGAAATATGAACAATATGTGACGAGAACTGACTACTAGACTAGGCTCCTCCGTTATGTTTTTTCAAGCATTACCCAAGTCGCGCAACATGAGGCACGTTTATATCTTCCCTTTAAAATAATGAATAACCGTTTCCTGATTTGTGACAATAATGTTTGTCATCCAGTTTTACGAAATGGCTTGTGCTACTACAACGCAACTTGTGTTCTACACATTTTGAAACTTACTATTGCGAAATATAATTCATGAAATAAAAACCTACAACAAATAGCTACAAATCGCGAGGTGATGAAAAATTGAAAGACGTATGGAAGAAGCAATATATCAATATATGATTATAAATCAATTATAACTCACTCTCGAAGTTGAGCCAAAGCGTTAAGAATCACATCATTCTGCAAATAACAATAATAAATTGTAATAGTATAAATAAAGAATAAAAATAATAAATTGATAATAAAGGCCACCACTTAGTCATGTGTACTGTTTCGTTGTATTTTTAGAGAAACGCAGTTTAAATAAGTATGGAGGTCAGGCGATAGCGTTGAAATACATCTTATGGGAAATGAAGAAAACAAGTACTGCAATATAAAAATAAAAGCATTTCTAAATACGTCGCCCTTGGTTATACGCGAATAGCAACATAAGAAGTAGACGAGAATTTAAACTGAAAACCAGTTGAAAACATTGTGGGTAAATATCAGTAGTTTCGGTCTCACTGTTTGAAAATCATCTTCAAATGGCAAAGAACTGAGAAGAAGAGAGGAAAAAGAAAATGCCTGTTTTTTACCGAACGTTTGTTTCTCCCTTTGGAAACTGCTTCCGAGAAACGAATGGCTGCACTCTTGGCGATACCAGGTAAGAGTTCAATCTAAAGAGGAAAATAAATACCATCAATATAATAATATAATATAATAGTTATCACAGCACTATCCAACATGGATTAGGTGCGCCACGCGCGCGCGAGGTGACAATTTTTTTTTTCTAAGATTGACTCCGGCCACACTCAATTTGCAGTGTTATGAATCATCCGCTAGTTGATCTCCTTGAAATAAAGTATGGACACCTCTCCTAGTTTCACTGGTTGTTATATCATCACTTATTTTATAATTCCCATGACTGTTGGCCACTTTGTGTGATTGTCGTTGTGGACAAGTTCGACAAAAATGTTAAAGCTATTAATTCACATTAGGTCATCACTGTATTGGGCTAGTGTGATTGAGTAGCTAACTAACCGATCGCTTGGACCTTGGTTGAGATTCCACTGCTGAGTCTTGAATCCCTTGAACAAGCTTGCTCTGAAAACAAAACAATCAGCGTAATATAATGCCAAATGCACATAAATCAGCTTATACGAGGGCTATATATATTTAAACGCCAGTTTAACGTTCCAATATTGATGGCAACATTTGTTAAATGGCAATGTTGGGTTGATTAATATTTGTTAGAAACAAGGCACGTGAGCCAACATTTCTTAACATTTCCAATCGAAGTTCAAGACTCAATTCACTGAGATTTCCGGAAGACTGATAACTTGTTCTTTCTGTTCTGCTCTCGAGGCTGAGATAGTTCCTCAAGATAAGAAATTCGCTGCACGCAAAAGTGACAGAATGAATCGAGAGGAACTGAACTTTTTTTCTCCTTTGGCGCCAGTCAGCCGTATGCTTTTCACTTTTAGATCTTAAAACAAGTTAAGATCGAAATAGCAAATCTCGTTAACGAATATCACACATTTCTTCTAACAGCAGTTCGGAGTATTTGGTGATACACATTATGACTTTTTTAAAAAAAATTCTTACCACTTGTCCTCTTCAGTGAGAAATTAAACGTTTCGATCGCTCCTGTGAAAATTGCGTGATGGCATGCATGGCTTTCATTTTCGAACAGAGTCATAAGTTGATAATAAGTTCCGCATTCCTGCAGGTTAACAGCAAGAGTTGTTGCTGTGTCTGTGACCTCGTAGTACGTAATTACATGCAGACTGAAACTTTATGAAATCAACCTCCCGAGTGTCCCTTTAACGCTATTCGTGACACTTTCGTTTTCTTTTGGGGATGCTGTTCCGTCCATTCGCAGTATCAGCAGCGCAGTTGATTCCAAGAAAACTCTAAACTCCATCACTGAATGTCTGTCTTTGATCATAATGATATGTAAACTAGTAATGTAGACTGCAATAAGACTGTTTAACAGACGCTAACCGCAAATTAAGGTGTGCTCACTCTCTGTGCATTTGCTAACTAATATTCTTAAGGGGCAGTGGAAAAACCTGACGTGCGAAGCCAGCGATCAAACCTTAATACAGAGTTCAGAAAATACACGTATTCAGTATCTTTTATTGAACAATAAGAAAAAGCGACGCCTGAAGAGTATAACTAGAAAAGTCTGCAGTGTATTAACTCGCTCATTTGCCGGGCTCCTTGACGAGCTCAAAACGTGCGCACCCTCTGCCCAAAACATGTCCCTCCTTAAGGATTGCACGCAGAGTTTCATACTTTAAGATGATTGAACTTGACATGACAGAAAGTTATTTTAATTTATAGCTTCTGCTCTCACTGATTCAGGAACCTGTATCGCGCATCATTTTTACCAAGTGTGCGCACGGTTACACTCACCTTTTTAGCGACTGGACTGCCTGAGTAGCAAACAACAAGCACGAAAATAACACAAAGGGACAAAATGGATTTCATCTTTTCCAAACTTTCAGATTTCAATTGAAACGGCTTTTTCTATACCCAATGAAGTGGTATTAGATTGGCTCGCGTTCTCCAGTAGCGGCTGACAGCGTGTCTGACTGAGAAATGATGCAAGGATGCGTTATGCGGAAAATAAAAAACTGGTCACATGGTCTATCGGAAAGCAATGCAAATTCAATGCGAACATTATAATTAGGAACTGTGTAATTACACATGACTAGACGGAAAATTACTTAATGACCGCGTCACTAGACATGAGGAAAGCAATTATTTCTTGATAAACCGGTACACTTAACTTACAAAGTGTGCTTATATGCGTTCTGTTTTGAATTTATCGTGTCTCTAATAATATCCTACAACGCTTCTGGAAGTTTCGTCACTTATAGACTACTTATGTATCCGTACACGTCATCAAATCGATCTGGCGGTCGAAAGTCCATTCTTGTTCTCAGGGTCGCTCGACTCTCTTAGCCGACGAGACCTGAGCACGACAAATCTCCTGAGCTTTCTCTATTGTTCTCTGGTACATAAAGTCACTGCTGAATTAAAATTCTCAAATCAACGTAACGATGACTAATGAGGAATAATACGAACGCAAAGTTCCAAGGTCACGGTTACCGACCACTCTAAACCCGCAAAACTGGCTGAGGAAACCGAAAAGTAACAAAATTATAAAGAACGCCATTTTCTTGCGGGAAATAGCGGGTAATCCCGCGGGTAATCCGCGGGTAATCCCGCGCGGGCAAGATAGCGCCATCGGGAAGCTACAATCTTGGACAGAATAAGATAAGAAATAAAACCACCCCTCCCCCCGAATCAATGATGAACTCGCGCTACAACCAAAACACGCCATTTTTTCCATCATTGAAATGGGGGGGAGGGGTGGTGTTAATTTTTTTTTCGTTTATTTTGTCTAAGATTGTAGTCATATGATATATGATTCCTACGATTCTTATATCGCTCGATCCATGTCCTCCGCGATTTATTTACATACTCTGCCGCTTCCGCTTTCATTTGGCTGGCATTAACTTGTACGATAAAACTTACTATGTAAAGAAAAGAGACAGAATGGCCGCTAAACTATCCAATGATGATCTCCGATCACTCAGGCACAGATATTCAGAGTGGTTTTCGGAAAACTGCCAAAATCATTTGTCTATTCTAGTAACAGGCAAGACCGGCGTTGGCAAATCTCGCCTTGTGAACGCTCTGGTTGGAAGACAAGTTGCAAAGGAAGGAAGACTGAGAACGGCTTGCACGGACACCGTCACACCAAGCTGTGATTGATGGTATTGAAGTTGTCGTGTGGGATTCACCCGGCCTACAAGATGGATCATGCAACGAAAGGTTGTACCTCGCCGACATGAAGCAAAAGCTGGACAGAGGGTTTGATGTTATGATCTACTGCCTGAGTATGACCGAAACACGGTTTCAGGGCGCCGATAAAAACGCGATTCGGACCATGACGGAATATTTTGGAAAAGATCTGTGGAAGAAGGCAGTGGTGGCCTTAAACTTCGCTAACAGAATCAGCGATCCTGATGAAGAAGACGAACTAGCTTACTTTATGAATGAGAAATATTCTTGGGACAAAGCAATCGATGAGTTCCTCGACGACCTTGGGATTGATTGCAAAGTTCGCGAAGACCTTGCAGTAGTCCCGACGGGAACTTACAAAAAACTTCGCCTTCCAACTTGTGAGAACTGGCTCTCTAAGTTGTGGATGAGCTGTTACATTGTCATGAGCGTCTCATCAGGGTTAACTTTGTATCGAATTAACAAGGATCGTTTGAAATTTCCGGATTCTTCAACTGCTCCTGCTGCCCCTGCTGCTCCTGCGGCTGCAGTCGTCTGCAGTTCTTGTGAGGATGACAACCAATTGCTGATTCCTGAATGTGATACGACTCAAGGTCCTGATGACCCGGGGGAAATCCCGAGAGAGATTCCTTTGAATGAAGAGCAGGAAGAGAGGTTTTGGAAGAAGATTTGGTCGGCATTCGTCAATGGCTGTAGGAAGATTAAACTAATGGTGTCAAATCTCAGTCACACAGTTCTCAGGTCAATAAACAGAGGGGAAAATTAAAAGTGTAAAGAAAAAACGAGAAAACCTCGCGAGGACGAGAAGACGATTGATATTTCAGATCTAGTTCAGAAGTTAGCAGCAAATTTATTTCCAGTTCTTACTCAATTTGGAACAGTTTTCGGCTTCATTGCTATTGTTATATAAGATAGTAGATAGGGACAAATGCATGACAAGAGCTGTTAATCCTTCAAGGGATAGATGTAACTAAACAAGACTCAATATTAAACACATTTAAATCAGTACAGGTGTCTATTCCTACCCGATAGCTGAACTTCACCAGCTTAACATGAGACTAAATATCTTCTGTCATAAAAAAGTGATGACGTTACAAGAGGAACAAGGGGTCAATGTCCTTCCGCCCAGAATTGTTTTGATTTACTCGAGTTAGAGCAACCTAACCCGAGGAGCAAAAAACGGCTGAAAAAAAAAAAACAAAAACAATCGTGCAAGAGGAGCATGCATGGAGAAAAAAAGTGCTTTCTACCATTCAGGTCCTGTGTTCGACTCTAAAAACATTTCTTGCACAATTGTCCACCAAAAAAGTCCTGCACAACCTAAAGGTGAGAAAAAAATTTAATGCCCCAGAAAATTGCCCAACCCCTCCCCCCTCAAAAAACAATGCTCGGTTCCTTAGCAGCCAAGGAGTGAAACGAAGGACATAGTGGAACGTTTACACGCAGGCTACAAACATAAGGGATCGTATATCTCCTATAAAAGGCTAAAGGTCCGGTAAGGCTTTCGGACCTCGGGGCGGAGCCCTCCCCCCCCCCCCCCCCCCACTCCAGTATACAAGTTAGTAGAGTGAGAACTCCCCTTTGTTGAGACCTCGGATCCCTTTGCGATCTTTGTTTCGCCAACGCTCTTAGGGGAGAATACAAAAGCAGAAACCGATACAGCGTAGAGTGATTTTTTTGAAGGTGTACTATATTTCGGCTAGCCAGACCAGCCTTCTTCAAGGACAATGAGAATTTTACATTGGGACGTGTTTTTATGTAGCATAGTTTGGTTAATACCGGAAATACGTAAAACTAATTGACAGAAGCCGATTAGATCACCATTGACCCTGTCATCGATCCAACGTATACCAGCAGAATCATCGTTCCGGTTGCTTAGTCTTTTAGGGAGCCAGCTCAAAGGGTGCTAGCCGCTTTGAGGCGTTCAGTTAGTTCGGGCGCATAGTGAAAAATGGCGCATGAAAGATTGGGGGAAGCGCGGCCCCTCTGCGGCCTTTAATTTACTCCCCCGTTTTTTTGCCGCGCTGCGCCCCAACAAACTGAACTCCTGGACGAGGCTTAAAGGGTACTCTCTTGGTGAAATCACATGTCTTCTACATTAATTAATGGTTTTGATTTATTCGCTCAATTGTATAGTGATCTATATTTCACCAGTCCGGTTGAGATAGATGGTCCCACATTTGGTGCATTTATTCATCTGATTCATATTACACGTCCTCATTGTGGGAAGTTTTTTTTTGTTAAACAGCTGCTAAATTACTGAATTTACCGAAAACTGTTGAACTGGAACTCGGCTTCGCTCCGGCTATACTTTGCGGACCAGAGTGTTATCACGTGGTTTTCCGGATCCACGCGCGTTCCACACGGGCGAAAAAGGGCTAAGCTTGCCACTTTGTTTCGGTGGCAAAACTATATATTTCAAAGTGAGTTTGTGAAGACCAATATCATGCAAAACTGCTTATATATATTTAGCCGGTAAATTGTACAATAACGGCTGGCATTTTTACCCCTGAAATTTACTTTTCCAGTCGCTCCAAAACAAAATTACCCACATCACAGCAATCCTGTTAGATTAAACTAGCCTACGAGTAGTTCCTCTCTCGCTCCTTAGTCCGTCGAGCGAGAACCGCGAGAAAAAATGGCCGCGCGAGATCCGCGCGGCCGTTTTTTCTCGCGGTTTGCTTTCGCGTCTCGCTGGACGGACTAAGCGAAAGAGGGACTACTCGTAGTCTACCATCCTGTAGGAGGTGAATTTTATTCTGTACCACCTCTGTTCAGTTTTTATTGCTTGCGCTGGTACCAGAACGCTCGGCTAATAATCAAATCGTTGAAAATAATTGTAACCTATTTTACGGTTATTGATAAGCTGCATTCTTTGTAAAAAAACCACTCTTTTGATTGTAGCAATCATCGAAAAGGAAACAATTAAAGTATGTTTTGTGATCGAATATTGTCTGAAAAATGTTTTGGACGACGTGGGCTAATCACTAACTCATCAACGGAAATCGAAAAAACCTCAAGGCGGAAAATGTCTTATTTGAAAAATCACAGAACGATCGTTGTCATGTTACAGTTTTCCGACGACAGTGGATTTTCAACAACGGAAAACGGGATATTATAAACAAGTTAAGGAAGTCGAGTGCTTGTATATTGGTCGTTTGAATTTTCATTTACGAAAAGGTCATAGATTTAACTCCAATTAAGCGCAGTTTCAAAACATGCCTGAACGAACACATAAAACTATTCACTGTTTTTTCTTTGGTTTATATCTATTATCAGGTCGTTGTTTTGAACCCAAGTTATATATAAATCCGAGATTTTCAAGTCACCGTCGGGGGTATTTTAAATAACTAAACCAGTTTTCGTTCAACTAAAAATCTAGACTAACGTATATAAAAAAGCGGATAGAGTTTTCTAGGCGAAATTTCGTGATTGCTTTAGAACGTTTGTTCAGTAAGAAGACTTGCAACATTTAGCGGTATGTCCTCCAGGGCGAAACAGAACGTGTTTTCATTGTAAAAATTCTGTCGTTGTCCATGCCGCTATAATCGAAACCATTATTTGCTCTTTGTGACGTAAAAGCAGTAATTGAACGGTGTGTTCAACTTGCATACTTTTAGAACACTAAAATAAACATCTCAAATGAAGTGATCGCACGGCCATTCACGGGGAATAGTTCACAGGGCAAATGCTAAACACGAGCGTGTTTTGTTTGCATTCCTGTTTCGTCAAAAAGAATTCTTTTTCTCGGTTTTCGCACGATATTGAAAATTCTGGCATCGTAGAAAGTTCCGGTGGTTTTGCATAATAAAAGCCCCAATCACGTGTTTCAATTGTTCACTGGCGTTTGATTGACAGCTTTGACGAAAGGCGAGAGATCTTATTGTTCACCGTCAATTCATTTCTGCAGGGAGACAGTCTGACCAAGTGGTAAGATCTGTAAGCTGTTCTTTATTGCGTGTTTTTCCTCTTAGAAAGCGGTCAAAAATACTCAGGTAGTAAGCCAAGGTATTTTTCTAACGTTTTCAAACGAATTTTGCGGTCTTTTCGGGGGTTTTGGTTGATTTTAAAAGTAAGTTTCATGTTGTAACTCTTCACAGTGAAAGCCATGACTGGTTTTAGGGTGTCACATGCTAATCCTGTTAAAATGGCCTTGTTCGGTTCCACATCTTTTCAAAATCTACAGGAATGAATTCTCCAGGTTTTTCACCGTCGTTGAAGTTTATTTTCGAACGGAGAAAAGCGAAATGATGCGCTCAAAACTTGATCTAAACCAAGATGTTCTACAAGGAAGCCAACAAAACAAGAATCCACATGGAAGCGAGGTCAAGTATTTCACACTCGGGAAGCAGTACGGTTTCAGTTTTTGTCGCCGTGAACAACACGCTAAAAGCCATAAAAAGCCCAGTTCCTAATAGCCAAAGGTTTTACCTTTTAGTTTTGAAAGTGTTCTATTCGAACAAAACTCAGAGAAAGGGTGTTTTGAGTGAGAAACCCGTCTGAAACTAAAAGGTTATTGAATATTCAAACACCCGAAAACACTTCATGCGTGGAGGTTGACGTTCGCTGATAAAACTTCAAGTTTACGGTAAGCTAGTTAACGCAACTCGCTTTCAGTTTACACGGAAATGACAATTCTTTATCCTTAAAGAACTGTACTTTCCCTAAACTATGAGATAATTTCGAAAACTGTCCAGATTCTTGTCGGAATTAGAGTTAGTGCTAGGCGCTTTTTGGTACCGTGCGCGGGTTGTTACGAAAATAGAGTCTAAATTGATTTCCCCGGTTTGAATCTCAATTTATCCGCTTTTGATCGGCAGAGTTCTGGCGATTTTAACCAGCTAAAGTTTTGGAGTTTCAAATGAGATCCTCGAATGTTGATGCGCATTATACACTGGTCCCTGTCGGAGCTCAAGCGCTGTAAAGCTCGTTTTCGTTTATTAAAACTTTCTCTTTCCTCTCCTCTCGGGTGGCCGACTTGTTTTCGCTTCCAGCCGTGTCGGACGCGAAAAAAGATATGTCAAAACGCGAAATGACGGGTTCCGGGAAAGGACTGCCGATGTTTTGGAATCTTTTAGAAAGTAGTAGTACGGTTTGTCCGCAAACATTCGAGTCAAGGCCGTGTTTCAGATCTCAAAATCCCAAACTTGCTTGTCGGTCTAAATTCATCAAATTTCTGCCCTCGAGCGAATTCACGGCCAGGCCGCACAATTCACGCAACACTTTAATTTTTTCATGATTCAGAAAAAAGAAGAAAAAAAGCAATAAAGAAATGTTTTCTGAAGTTTCCCTGGCTGCCGGGGTGATCTTTTCACACCAAATTAATTATTTGTCTACGAAGAATCATTTGTTCTTCGAAAGCCTTGTTTTTTACCGGCTTTGTCACTCGACGACTTGTTTATACTCGCTTGTAACCGCGGCCGCATGTTTCATATGACACGGCACTCAGAAACCTCGTGTTTTTTAATGCTGGCAAATACAAACCTATTTTGGAATTTTAATCGCGGCTAGGATCTCTTAAAACCAAAGATATCACATGGAACTTCGCAGTCTCTGACAACTAAACGGCTGTTTTCCATATACAGTGTAAGAGTCTTGTATTGTTTTTTTCCCTTTTCATACTCCTGTTTTTCCTTTATTTCAAAAGCGCGTCAAAAAGTTATCGGATCGAGGGAAAAGGGTTTCAAACATACGTTTTCAAACTAGGAAAGTTTGGTTTTAACAATATTTTTGTAGTCTTTTTTAGTTTCCAGAGCTTACTATGGAAATGAAACTGTTTTATTTTCTTTATTGAAACAATCTCATGTGACGTATGGCATGTGTGCACTATTAACAAAAGCAAGCTAGCACCTGGTACATGAAATGTCTAGAGTAAACTGTCTGTTCCAACACCTACATGTTTACTTACCCAGTTTAAAACGAATGTCTAAATAATTATTGTACAAACAGCTTCTCAACAAAGAAAAAAAAACCCACTAAATTTTATAACTCAGTCATATTATCATTTTTGTACAGAATTTTTAGCATGACTCATAAAACAAAGAAATTCATACAGTGGTTTCAAAGGCACAGTTAATTGATTTGTTTTTCTCTTATTTTTACCCCTTGCTGACTTTTTGCTTTGAATCAGCGATTCTTCTGCCAACAAATACTATTTAGAAAACTTATTTTCATTGGTTTGTATGATAAGTGATTACCACAAGAAAAACGATCAAATGTATTTTCAAGGAATAAAATGCTGAAGTTACCATTTATTAGTAGTAAATTTGGCAATACTGCCTATCTACAAAAGGAGAATAATGTCTTTTCATGTATGAACTGAAGTATATAAATTTTTAAAGGATAAAGTATTTTTTTTTTAATTGGCAGCTCTTTTTCAGTTTTTCAAATAAAGTCGACAATATGCAGAACTATTGCAGTCTCATGACCTAATGATTTTATGAGCACTTGGCTAAGCTATCCATTTTGGAAACATTTCATTATATCGCTAGCACAGGACTGGCAACTTATCAGGTTCCCAAATTGGGTGTCACTATAATTATCATGCACAACAGTTTACAAAATTGTCATCTGCCAGCAGGTGTTTTGCATCAGGGTATAATGTAAATAACAAGGGTCACCCATCATCATTATTAAACAGAAGCTTATAACTAGGAAGTGGAGGAGTCAAGCTACTACAGTCCTAATATAAAGAAACCATAGTCTTATTAAATTAATGTGTTGGCTATGAATGAACGCAGTCAGTGACACCTGTTTTTCAAGCTAAAGCAATTTTCCAAGCTCTCTTTGTGTCTAAATGTTCTTGACACTTCCTGGCCAGTACTGCAGCAGATTTATTTTTTAAACTAAGAGTGGTTGGGTATCACACAGTAGCTCTGGCATATTATGTATGGGTAATACACTGTTTGTCCTTTTTAAAGTCTGATTTGTTGTCTGAAGCTAAAGTATTTATTTTATTGCTTTCAGAAAGCACTGGGATATTAGAAATGAATGGGGAAGAAGTGGGTTCCATGGCCAGTGTAATGAGTGAAAACTTTGAGCCACAATCCAAGAAACAGAGACTGGACAATGTGGATGGAGAGCAACAGATGGAGTTTGAAACTCAAATACCTTCCAAAAGCTCTGAAGGTTATAACATGAAATGAAATAAAAGATATAAATCAATTTATTTAAGACAGTGTCCTGGTATTTAGCACTGCTAATAGTCAGCTCCCATTGAGGATGTTACAAAAAGTTTTAAAAAATGTTATCTAGAAACAGGTCAGAAAACTTGTTAAAATTTAATTCCAATTGGTGGGTGGCTGATCAGTTGGCTATTTAGTCATATAGTGTAGAGGAGATGAACTTGGGACAACCAATCATAAATCTATCAAGTGGTAGAGAGGAGGATTTGAATCCAGCACCTCTGGATTACAAGTCCACCACCCAACCACAAGCCCACACCACCACTGAGCACATAACATAACATTTTAAGTAGTTATAGTAAGTAGTTTTAAGTAGCTATAGTCACTAATTTAAAATGTCTTGTCTAATTAAAATTTAATTAGCTCTGACAATTTGTACACACAAGGGTAAAGGAATTTAAATCTGGGATCATATTTTTACTCACTATCTTATCTGGTAGCTAGCTGATTGTGGTATTTGTGTAATGATGCATGATTTTCAGGAGTTCACACATTATAAACAAGCATCTTGAGACCATGACAGCTGCATATTGACAAGTACTGTTATTAAATCATTGAGCATTAAATTTTTAGTATATACTAGTTTTAGGTATAAATGTGCAGAAACGTCCAAGTTATGTCAAAAAAGTGTGAGTTGCCACCCACCTAATAGCCTGTGGCTTTTTGCAATAATGTTTACTTTGTCCCTGCATGACTGCATGTTGATAAAGTCAGGATAAATTGAAAAACTGATCTTATAAACACAGGGTTTGTACGGGTCCTGGAAAACCTGGAAAGTCCTGGAATTTGACTAGGGCTACTGGTCCTGGAAAGTTCTGGAAATCTGTTAAAATCAAGTAAAAAATATGAAATGCATGGCAGACAGTAAGGAGAATTAACATTGTTTTGCTTGCTTTGCTGGCTTTTCTTCCTTCTGTGATTTCTTCTTTTTTACCCAAAATAAGGGGGTGAGGAGGGGGGGTGGGGGCCTCCAGGGTCCCTCCCCTAGATCTGCCACTGTATACATTGTATCCCAAACTTAAGTCTTATAAGATTTTAGACGGTATCAGGTAATAGTTATCATGTAATATCACGATTTTCATTTGAGTGTTTCAGAACCAAAACCGTTGAAACCTGCAATAATTACTTATTAGACTACTGAGCCAATCTCAAGCATTGTAAACATAAAAGCAAAACCAAAGTAATTGCCTGATTACTTGTGACACTCAATTGAAAACCGCTCTAAATAAATTTATTAATGACTTTAAATTGTAACTTTGTAGATCAGGTAATAATCTTTTTGTTACCAGCTGAGGATACTGATTAAGACCTGCAACTGAATTGGAGCTGCTCTGCTATAATTTTCACTAAAAATAATAAACCTGTGAAGTTAAGACAAAAAGGAAGGAAATGCGGATGTAATTTAAGTGTTTTCAAGACAGAGGTGACTAAGAATAATTTTATTTTAATTTTAATTTTTTTTTTCAGTAAAAAGTGAAATTTCAAAACCTAATGACGGAGAAGGGGATGCGATAGTTGCCATTCAAGATCAAGCTGAACCAGTCAAGGAAGGTGTGCCGACAATATCCAGCGAAAAGAGCACCACAATAAAAGAACCAGCTGTGAAGTCAGAGAACAAAACTAGTATGGCAAATGGAGAACATCAAAACAACAATATTGAGGACAGCAAGAATACATTGGTTGATTCAAAGGATCCATCTGTTAATGTAAAGAAGGAAAAGAAACCATCATTTGAGGAAGATGATCCATTTGCAGCTTTGGACTGGAAAGACGGTATCGCTACTCTCCCAGGTAATTAAATTTGTTTTGAACTATCATTGATATTTAATGCTCAAGGGATTAGTGATTATTTTATTTGTCTTCAAGTTTATCAGAAATTAAAACAACTTTTTTATCCTCTTGAAAAATTCCAAATAATTTGGCAAAATTTTATTTCTGATCCATTCAAAGTCAGAGTAAAGTTACAATACATGTTACAAGTATGCAAAACATATTTTATTAAAAACTAATCTTAGACTAACTAGTCAAGAGTGGTTTTCAATTGATTGTTACATATTATACCAGTTACTTACTGATCAGACTACTCAGCGAATTTCAAACCACAGTAGAACCAAAACAAAAACTAAAGTAATTACCTGACTTTTGACACTCAATTGAAAACCACTCTATAGTATACTTGTCCTCATAAACTGTCATAAAATTAATTAATTATTTTTCCCCAAATTGGCTAGAAAATCTTTCAGGTAGAAGTCAGAACCTCAGAGCAAAATAATACATTTTTGGGATTATTCTGATATGAAAACTTTTGTTGCTTCAATATGCTGGCAACACACTGATATATCTTCACTCTTGATTTGTGATGAGAGTAATTGATAAAAAATCAGATGACAACAAATGTGTGCCTTGTTTATTAATATTTGTCATAGTGAAGTTTGAACATCATATATCCATGTCCTCTTTAAAGCTAGATATGCTATATGCAACTGAACACCAATTTTCTGGATTTGCTTTTAAATAAACGTAGTTTATATTTTATTGACTGATTGAAATGCATGTAGTAGGGTTGTACTTTTATGTCAGATTTACCAACTCTTTCCTGGCTTCAGCTTGATTTTGTTAATTACTGCCACTGACCCAATGTGAGGGATACTAGTGCAGGATTATATAATACAGTGGAACCCTGCTTTATGGACACAACTTATAACAGACAATGCTCTTTGTTCTGACAACTAAAAAGGTTATGTATTTTCTCTGAAATTTAAGCCTGCTCAATACGGACACCCAGATAATGCAGACACTTCTGCATGTCCATACTGTCAGTGTAATGGATGCCTGTTTTGAGAGGGGTTTATTTTTCATTGTGTTCATTTTGTAAAGCGAAGGAAAGGGAAAGATAACTCACTCCCTAATGTACCTCTCTCTTTTCCTTATTACTCCCCTCCAACCCTGTACACTCCCCCCCCCCCCTCCACTAAGCCACTGACATTCTTGACTGCTGCTGATCAGAAGGTTCCCCCAGCAGATTAGTTAAGGATTTTTTTTCTCTTTTTTTGTCTCAGGGAGCAACTTGAAGTTCAAACTGACAGAGTTTGGAACTTTAGAGATAATAAGCACAGTGGAGACAGACAAAGGTGAAATACAGTGGAGTACTCCAACAGAACATCGCAAGTCAACTAGTGATGAAACTAATGAAATGGCAAAGGAAGGGGCCACAGCAGACAAGAAGGACAAAGGTATGGTCCTGAGGTATATGTAATGATCAATTTGTAATTTCTCCTTACATTCTCCATTTATTATCAAGAAAACAGGTGAAGAGAATAAAAAAACCACCAGCTAGTGATTTTGTCTTGATCGAACACCAAGTTCTCACAACCAGCATTAAAAGAGATGCTAAGATTATTAGATAGACGGGACTTGCATGTTGTTCACATTTTTATGTGATTTTGGTAGGAGTTTGCTAGCCAATTTGTATCATATTCACATTAAATAACCCTTCCTGTTCCAAGCCAAAAACATTTGTTAGTTGATAATATTAATTCATAAGAGAGCGATTGCAGTAGCACGAACGAAGGAAATATTCTATCTTCTGGAAGCTACGATTCAGTGTAGTAGCTCTCACATGTATGTCCGCTTGCCCCACAGGTACCCCCAAGAAATCTAACGCGACCAAGGATGCGCCAGACACTGGTGATGTTCTGTGTTGTGAAGTGTGTGGCAAATACGGGCTGCGGCGAGACTTTTCTGCGTCGGGGAGGTTTTGTGGCCTGTCTTGTGTGGGAGTATACACGGGAAGAAGGAACAAGGGCAGAGAATTCGTGCGCAAGATCAAGACTGCTGATGGAAAGATTGTGAAAAAGAAAAAGAAGGGAAAAGGAAAGAAAATTGGACTGGCGGAAAAACCAGCAGGGACAACAAGTGTAAGTGACAATCTTCAAACCAAGTTCCTGCGGCAAGCATTTCGCGGTAGCAGGTTTTGACTTGTTTGACTTTACCTGTTAATTTAAGGAAGGTAATGAGGTAGATGGACGGTAAACGGCTTCTCTGTCGGCTCGTTGCTCGGCTCGCCGGCCTCTTCTTTAATTACACTAGCGCAAATTTATTTGTTGCGGACTAAGGGACGATAAAAATCAACATCTTGGCTAGAATTCAGCTTTGTTTCCCCTTTGTCAGGTCGAATGTTAACGTAGAAATCTGTAAACAATGTAAATAGCGTTATATTTTCTTGACTATCTCGTTGTTGAATCTTGTTTCAGGATGTCGGGGTACCTGTTCAAGATGCTCCTCTGATGGGCAAGTTTAAACTGAAAGGCAAAGGAGAAAAACACAAAATCAAGGCAGCCAAGCACCAAATCTCCGTGGAACCCTCCAACCTGATGAACGGCGAAGACGGTAAATATCAGTCGTAAAGTCTTAAATTGTGTAGATACGGCGAGGAGAAGGGGAACTTTGGTGATCTGAGTTCAAAGTACAGAATGATCTATCTTAGCTAACTCTCCTTATAAATTTCACGGTCCGGGGTTGACCTGTCAAATGCTCGAAAATGTTCGCTTACTTCTTCAGTAGAGGAAGGAAAAGGATTACTTTTATTAAACCTGCCTAGTCTATCTCCTCTTGCCTATCGGTCGGTATAAACTGTAGCCTGCGTAGCAAGCGCGGCCAAAATGCGGAAAAAGCTTTAACTTAAAGCTTTTTCCACGATGCGCGATTTCGCTCCAATTTGTGCGCGGTCAGAACGCGGAAAAAGCCCTTTTCATACGGAACGCTTACTACTCAGGCTATACAAATTGAAGTATATGATTTAAGATACGAACATTCTGTACTGTTTTCTTGATTTTGCAGTTCCTTATGACTCCACAAAACCCTTCGTATGGTCGGATTACTTGGCGGCTTGTGGTGCGAAAGCAGTTCCTAATATTGTATTCAAACAGGTTTGTAGAAACAGCTTCTGTTCTAACTGACATCTATTTAACAGTTTTTTTTTTTCAATGTTAATAGGTTTGAGTATATAATTTATGGTAAATGAAGTTTATTTCTAGCCTCGGTGAGATTTTAAAAAATGAGCCAGAAAATTAATGGCCGCAAATATGGTCAATATTTCTGTTGTTGTTGTTTTTTTTCTCTCGCGTATTGCGCGAACGTAATTTTTCTGAAGTCCCAACGTTAGCACAAAATTGTTGCAGTAATTTGTCGATGATTATTCCATACAGGAGAATCCGTCGCTAGATGTATTTCCAAAGGCAACTGGCCACTCGTTCAAGAAGGACTACAAGCTGGAGTGTATCGACCCAAAACATCCGTCCTATATCTGCGTGTGTACCATAGTCAAGGTGAAAGGCGCCCGCCTCAGGCTTCACTTTGATGGCTGGTCTGAGAGCTACGACTTCTGGACTAACGTGGATTCACCATTCATCTTTCCCATGCACTGGTGTGAGAAGAATGGCCAGATTTTACACCCTCCAAGAAGTGAGTCCGTTAGTGCTAAATAAGGCCCCATCCACGCTACGCCAAAGGAATTTGAAAAAGGAGGTTTCACTCTCAAAACGCATCAAAAGTTTTCCGTCCACACTACGCCGGAGAAATTTGAAAACGCAGCAATCAGCGGTCATTTTGGATTTGTGTTTGAGTAAAATTCGGGTAGGGGGATATTATGATTATTGTAACGTCATCGTTTTCGAAAAGCTTCGTTTTCAAGTTGTTTTCAGTTCACACTAAAAAGCAAAGCTGGCGTTTTCAAATTTCTCCTGTTTGAAGAGCGAACTCGAAAAGCTTTATGTCCGCGACGGATTAATGTGGCCGGAAGGCCTAACCGTACAAATAAAGCTGTGTTTTCAAATTCCCCCAGCGTAGTGTGGACGGGGGACTAAGAACGGCTTTGCTCATTAGGAGTCTCTGTGAAGCTCATTGCCTAGAGCACCCGACCAGTATCTAGCAGGTCATGGGTTCAAATCCCGTTGAAAACTCACGTGTTTTCTTTGTACCACGCTCGTAAGACAAAGAAGGGAGATTTAAAGAATCTACCAGCGCCGAGGAGTTCTTGATTTCACCAGATGAGAAAATATAAATTCACTGGGTGGGGTTTTGCCAGTTTTGTTGGAAAGGGTAATTGCAACCTTCTTATAGGTGTCCGAAACAGATTTCCCCGAAAACGAAGAACTCGGAAACGGCCTCAGTTTAGTTTTCCTGCAAATGTTTAATTGCAGTAATCTGAGAGAAGACGTATTGAGTCGAGCATCGAATGATTGTTCTAACTGAATTGCATCTTTAAGGTTTCTCAAAACAAGAGTTTAATTGGGAAAAATACTTGAAGAAGTGCGGCGCCAAGGCGGCCCCAGAACATCTCTTTAGAGAGGTAGGTGGTGCGAAACTGGCAATTTCTATAGTCTCTCCCATGTGATTAGCTAGATTTATCCGTGTATGAGCGGTCTTGTATCCCAGTCCCAGCCGGGACAAAGAGGTTAAAGGAGCTACATCACAGTTTGCGCATTTTAAAAAGTTTAGCCTAGTAAATTCTTCGTAGTTCGTCGTTTGTAATTCGCGTTAATCAGATCTCCATCCTTAGTCCTTTACGGTTTATTATCTCTGGTGTTTTTCTATCATAGTAATCTATAATTTTCAGTTTTCCTTTAGTTTAAACACGCAACTTTGTACATGATCAAAACAATTCAAGCTCAATTGGAATAGTTTACCTAATCACATTAGAGACGCAAATTGTATTGGAACTTTTAAAAGGAATGTTTTAAGTTATCTTATGGATAATTAGAATATTTGTATATTTGTACTTGTATTTGTATATGTATATTTGTATATATATTCTAAATTTTAATATGTGGGGACATCCCTAGTATGGTACCATTGCGCTTTTGGTTGTCTCCTTCTCCACTGCTTTTTGTTTTTTTGTTTTGTTTTTAGTTAGTTATCTTAATTATTCATAATGTATTCGTATTGTATGGAGTAAATCGTAATAAAAAAATAAATAAAAATAAATAAATTCAAGTGAAGTAAGTGAAGTGATCCGGGTATGTACGTATCTCACAGGTTCAGCCGACGTTACATGGGTTCAAAATCGGCATGAAGCTAGAAGCAGTAGATCGCAAGAACCCGGATCTGATCTGCGTTGCCACGGTCACGAACGTGATTGGCAACTATTTCTTGGTTCACTTCGACGAGTGGGACGACTCCTATGACTACTGGTGTCAGGACGATTGTCCATACATCCACCCTGTGGGGTGGTGCGCGGAAAATGGGAAGAAGCTCAACCCGCCAAATGGTAAGCAGGTTGTTTTTTCTGGTATTTGTGTCTTCTAGGTCTAACAGGTGGCAAGGTTATATTTTCACGTCTCATCTCTCGTGACGTTTTAGCCTGTGTACATCCGCCTCCTCCCCTCAAAAAAGTCGGGGAGCGGGTGGATATACACAGGCTATTCCGTTTGATTGAGAGAATAGTCTGGTTACAGACTGAGTTCCATGAGTGCTTACAAAGAGTTTGCTGTAGAGCTTTGTTTACTCTTTCCGTGTACTGCCAGTTCTAAGCTTGTGATTTTACAGTGACGCAAATCGTTAGCAGTCGTCATTAACTCCATCTATCTAAACCTCAGAATATGAATTCTTTCTGATTGTCATGTTTCTTACATACTCCAGTTCTGTCCCCTCGCTGTCACGCAACACCTGAAAGTAGCGTTGCATGACAGAGAGAGAGGACCAGAGCTGAATTACTCTTACACTGATTGTACTTTATTTTGGGACTGATTATTTTCTTTTTTCTCCTCGCCTGTCTCCTTGACAATGTATCGATACACTGAACGGAGAAATAAGATGTTCGCCGATATTATTGGGAATCAAACTGTTTAAATCACGCCCTAACGGTTATTGATCGTTCTTCCCTATGTTAGATGACGAGGTGTACACGTTCCAGTGGGAACATTACCTGAGAAACACGGGCACAGTGGCAGCGCCACCAGATCTCTTTAAAAAGGTCAGTTAGCATTTTAAGTACAAAACGTCGCAAGAATTTAACCTCCTCCCCGGTCACGGAACTCTTGCCTCGATCATGTTTAGGAGTCTGGAAATGATTTTGAGAACAGCGAGTTATTGGTTCCCAGACTTCCAAATGAAACTTGTGAATGGAACGTCCCGCGGAGGAGAGTAAGAACTTTTTTTTTCACCAAATGAAGTGTTTTGATTTTGGGCAAAAACGAGCAACGGAAGTCCTTGGCCAAAAGTTTTTTTTAACAACAACGACAGAAATAACAACAGTGCATCCGTAAAACGGTTTCATTGCCCTTTTAATAAGATCGAATCTGTTCTCGCCATACGATAGTTAGTGCGCTCCACCTTCTGTATCATGTTCAGCTTAATGTTCGTTCATTTTCCTTTCTCTCTCTCTAGCGCCCCAAGCCGAGTTTTAAGCCTTCCGAGAGACTGGAAGCTGTAGACAAACGGAATCCCTCCCTTGTCCGTGCTGCCAGAGTAGCGGCATTGGAGGAGTACAGAGTCAAGATACACTTTGATGGCTGGGATGACATTTATGATGACTGGTTCGATGCCGACTCCTGTGACTTGCACCCCGTGGGGTGGTGTGACAAAACAGGCCATCCTCTGGAGACCCCTCTCAGTAAGTACTTTCGGACAAAAGTGATCTGGTTGGTAGGAGGGGAGGGGGCGGCAATAGAGGGAAGGATTGCGGGATTCTTACGGTGTTTCAGTTAGAAAATTTTACTTGAGGGCCAAAGTGGCCCCTGAAGATCTTTTTTAGGGGCCAATTTTTTAGGAAAGGGGCCAATAAACTGAAAGCTACAGAAGGAAAAAATGCATCAGGGTACCAAGGAAAATAAAGCAGTTTATTAGGATCTATGATAAAATTTAATAGGAAGTGCTTTTTGAAGGGTTTCTACTCAGTAAAGTTTCTTTTGAATCAGATACAAGTATGAAGGATCCGTGCATTACAAGAGAACAATCCTTAGGCCTACATGACGTAGTCAATGATCAAGGGTTTGCAATGCATTATAGGGCGATTTCAAACTCGGTCAGCCATTTGGAAGTTTTCCGATATGAGAGAATCAATACAGCAAAGCAAAAGGACGGGTTGACTTCTTTTCTTATGTTGAATGTTTTAGAAACAAAGATCTTTCAATATGATTTTCTAGAAGGACATAATGTGTGACAAAATAACCGTTACTGATCATCAACACAGAGAAATGTAGTCGCCATTATGCCGTTCTATGGCGACTAAACCAGAATTTTTGGTCACCAAGGATGAAATGATTGTTGCATTGAAAACCGTATCGATCACAATTTCCAGCCCTGGGATGGCTTTTAAAATATTATGCCCATGTTAAGCCTGCAGTCCTGTAAACGGAAAGGGCCAAATTGGCCCTTTTTTCGTTTTTCTGGGGGCCATCTCTGATTGTGGTCTCCAGATACCGATACAATGACAATATTAGTACAAAACGTTTGCCCGGTATTATCCAAACGGTAAAACGTCATTCAAACAAGGGAAACCTTTTTCGACCTCTTGCTCCCTGGTCAGCTTGGTACAGCTTACGAGTCATTCTGGGTTCAGACGAAAACGTTTTGAAAGTGACTTTGTTTGCTGCGTTGTTGTTAGCCCATCTCTAATGTGCGTGCCATGTTAACCGTTTAATTTGGTTTAGTGGCGTCACAGGTCCCAGGAAGGGTCAAGTCACTCATTCACGAATTGCTCAAAGTTTATGTTTCTTTTTAGCAACGCGCGAAAAGATCTCCAGCGCAGCCTGTCCCACTCCTGGATGTAAAGGTATTGGACACGTGAAGGGTGCCAAGTACTCCACGCATCACAGCACGTTCGGCTGTCCTTACTCACTGCAGAACCTGAACAAGGACTCGTGCCTGGTGGATCGACTCTCCAACAATTCCATGACCGAGGAATCTGACTGGTCTTATGCGTCCAAACAGAAAACCACAGGAGTCAAAGAAGTCAAACGTAAGGACTAGTCCGAACGTCGTGCTACTCCCGTGCCGAACTCAAATGAATTTGGCCCGGCAGTGGCATGACAAAAGAATTTACTTCAGTCGCGCCGAAGATCGGAAGAATTTTGCTTTGCTGAAGACCATTTTAAATGCTAGAAAGCAACGGCAACTGAAGCAGCAGGCTGTGAATTCAGTTGCCGTGCTAAGTAGTTGTGCCGAACTCAATTCAGCCTCCCGAACTGAGTGGTTTCAAACGTCGTGCTACTGCCGCGCTTAAATCGAATTTAATTCTTGAATTTAGTTCGGCGCGGCAGTAGCACGACGTTTGGAATAGGCCTTACAAACTCACTGTGTTATCTTTGAAGTTGACCTTCACTCTGTGGTAACGTTTTATGTTGTTTTTATTGTAGCAGAAGTTCCTCCAACGCCTACCGTAGAGGGCGTGTGTCCCACCCCAGGGTGTGACGGTTTGGGTCACGTCACCGGACACTGGAAGACACATTACACGTAAGCTGTACCTAAGTGAATAGTTATTTTTTCTTCTCGTGTTTCATGTGAACCTAGTAGACCTTGTGTAACCTAGTAGACCTTGTAAACTGAGAAGTTCGTAACATCGACCAATAGTTCGTGTTGCGTTATGTAATTTCCTTCTGAATTTCGACCGTGATGTTATTTTTCTTCTTCCTATAGTGCTATATTCAAAGCTCAGCAGGTCTTATAGTGCTTGGCGTCCAGTTAAAATTAATAGCGGTTCCCTTGTTGTTTCTCTTCCTAGTTTGTCAGGCTGCCCTAACAACGAGGCAAACCAAGCTAAGATCTTCCCAAAACATTCCACGAAGTCTCCCGTCAGTAAGAAGACCCCACACCTCTCCCCCACGTCCACCAGTCCCTCCTCGGTCAGTGGTGGTGTCAAAGGATCAGTTGGTGGTAGTATTATATCTACACGGAGTTCTGCCAGGTAAGTCATGATATTAAATGTTACACTTGTCGTCCATCCCACCCTCTCTCTCTCTCTCCCATTTTATAGTAAGTTTCTTTCTTAACATTCTCTTTTTTGTAGGAAAGTGTTTGTCAAAGAGGAGAAACACCACGGCGGTCAACATAAATGTGAGTAGTTATTTGCGCATCATATATTGTCAGTTTGTACTTAGAGTCTAACAGGCGTAAATATATATATCTTACTAACCGAGTTCGAGGGCCGTACTTTAGGTTACGGACCGAGTTTTTCCCCATCGATTTATGGCCCAAGCGCGAAGCGACGTTGTGTCCCCGGTGGCGTGACAGGTTAGAAAAACGTCTGCGTCATGCCACTGTTTTTGTTTCCACAGATGCGGACAAGGCAGTACAACACGCCACGCCCTTCTCCTTTCCCTGGCCGCTAGGAAGCCAGTTTTCTATGATGGGTCTCAGCGAGCTCAAGGCCGCCATTAGTTTAGAGAATGACTCTGTCGCCTCCAATGAAAGACAGCGTATCATGAAGTGGACTGTTGATGACGTCATGAGTCACGTGCGCTCGTTGGGCTGCACGGAACAGGCCAAGATTTTCGCAGATCAAGTGAGTAAAGTGCTCTTTTCCGCGAACGATTTCGTAAAAGGGGAGGGGAGGGGTGCCACATCCACTGAGACGCGGATATTAGCAGCCTATGTGAGTATGGTACGACTCAAATAAAAGTCATATTTTTTTAAGGTTTTTTTCTCCTTCTCTCTCTTTCAGCAAATTGACGGTGAAGCGTTTCTTTTGCTGACACAGAACGATATCGTCAACATTCTCAAGATCAAGCTTGGTCCAGCGCTCAAAATATTCAACACTATTCCAAAGCATTGATGATTTAGAACATTGTCTCAATTTTCTATTCTAATAGGATTTTAATACTATTCATATTAACGGCGGTATCTGTTGCCTGCAACGATGTGGACTTCACGCTCGACACGGGCTGTGGTTGCCCGAAAGTTGCGTGGACTACTGAACATTCTTGATCTGATTCTGGTTACGAAGGAAGACCGATAGCAAAGGCAATACATCGTGACCCCAGCGTGGGTTGTGTAAGGTAGAAGGAAGATGTATTCTTCAGAGAGTAAAGGGAGCGAGGAGGGCATTCGTTAAAGCCCAGACGTTCACATATCCGCAAAACTTCGAAGAACTTAATTAGGCATTGAAATATCCTCAGAAGTATATTTTCCTCGTGAGTTTTGTGGATTGAAACTGAGAGGGAGCAAAGTTTTTTCCCCTTACATACGCTTACATTTGAGTTCTTCCGTATTCAGATGCACACGTAATTTACATTCGAGTTTCAGTTTAAGCTACACCATTCAGTAAACAGTTTAGCAGAGCTTTCTGTTTGTTGGGGAAGTTCATTTTGTCACCGATCGCGTGGAGTTCATGGAGTTCATACCACTCTCCTCACGATTCTTCTTGCTTAACTCAATTTGCATTAAAAATGTGTCGAATTTTTCGAGGGAACAAGCACTGTTTCTGGTCGCAAATAGATTATTCACGTCACTAGGAACAATATGCCAATTTGGGAAAGATGGCTCATCAGTACCGAGACGACTTCCGTTTTCGTCTGATTGAACGATTAGAATCGGAAAATTTTCGGGTGAACAAGGGTGAATTTGCCAAAGAACGGTTTTTATTCGCCCTCACCATTTCCAGAAGACTTTTTTTTCTGGAGCGGTTTTTCAGGTGTGTAACAACTAAACTAAAGCAATCGCGACCGATCACAGTATTGTTTGAGTGGTTGCATGCCCGCGAAAACACGAGATCGTTGACAAGCGCGGGAAAACTTGTAACCGCTGCCCAGAACGGCAAAGTCGCGATTCGTGTTAGTTTTGGATCTGATTCGCTACGAAAGAAAAAATATGACTTTGCGCACAGTTTGTAGTTTAAACAGCTCACCGTGCGCAAAATGAAGGGAACAAATGAATCTCTTGGAAAGTTTTTGGAAAACCCATCTTAGGCTGTGTTCACACTTGGTGCCGGGGCACACTGGCACAAAATTTGTGTTGCGTTCAGACACGGTCAACTCCAAAGACCCATTTAGTGTCCGAGTTTGTACTCGGGCACGGACACTGTCCCCGAATTCTGGTGTGAGTACTTGGTGAAAAGGTGCGTTCACAAAAGTGCCCTGCGAGGATCGTAGTCGGGTACCGCACTTGGGCACCAAGAGTGAACAAAGCCTTAGAAAACAGATTCAGTTCAACAAATACAAACAGTGTGTCTGTTAGTAATTGTAATTTCTAAATTTTCATCCAAGGTTTCAATACATATGTTAACCTTACAAAACACAGGCAATAATCTAACTTAATTGTAATACCCTGGAGTTAGTTTGTACATATATTTTTATAAAATTCATTTTAACAGAAATAAAAATGGCTTGACGAGGAACCATATTAAATAAAACGCAACAGTCTTTAACCTTGTTGTCCTCTTAACTTCTCTCTCCCTTTTTATTTTAAATTCAAACGACCTGAATCTTCTTTGCCATTCACAAAACATTTATCTACAGTTGTTTATAAATGAAATTTCTTTTTAACAACTTTCCGAAATATTGATCTGGTAAGGTCCGGGCTTTATCGTCGAACCAAGACGGCCATGAGTTCCTTCCTTCCTTTGCTTTAGTAATTAATCAGCTCAACGTCAAAGTACGGCAAGTTTGTTGACGAAGGAGTAAAGCTATTCCCTCAATCTCGTTTGAGAGAATTAACTGAGCCCGCGACCTGGCCAGTGTGGTTGCTTGGTAACATGACGTGGTCATGGTGACGTCAAGCTGACGCGACAGTTCTTGTTGTAGGTACCGTGTTCTTCTAGGATAACAAAAACTGGTAGTGAGCCTGAATGAGGATTTTATACGACAACCTCATGATAGTTCAAAGCCTGCGTTAGCGTTGATTGCATAGCGGAGCTTCTCCTTGAGCGTGCTTTTTCTCCTGTAGTTGGGAAGTTTGAGCAGATTGAAACACGTGGACGAGGTTGGTAACCTGCCGACTGGATCACGCCTGCGACCTATGCTGAAAAATCCGCGAAACACACTGCCGACAGTGTCACCCTCATCCTGGGGAGGGAAAACACGCGACGGTTACCGTTAAAACCAAACTTTCAGGCAACGTGCAGACATAACATCAAATTATTAATTCTCCTTAATGATCGCCACGCTTTTACTTTCATGTTAGTTATGAGAATTGGTATTGCATCAAGACAATAAACATTTTATTGTCTTGATGCAATATCTCCGCCTGCTCGCGTAGCAGCCGCCTTGTAATGTGGAGCGTGAGTTTGGAGGAGAACGCCCGCGAGAGAAAACATGCGAGGCGAGAAAATGTAGAGCTTGCTTTCTTCCTCGCAGGCCCAAACCAACTCGCGCTTTTTGTGAGAAATAGAAAACATGTACCGTGTTTCTACTGAGTTGAAAAAAACACGAGTGGAAGTTTAAGAGAACGAGAAATGCTGTGGGAACATGAGCCGACAGGAGAGTGTTTCCACAGTTTTTTTGAGTTCTCTCAAAGGTCCCCAAACTTACACGAGTGTAAGAGATTTCTCGAGATTTCTATCACGCATAGAAATCGAGAACGAATAATCTAATTGTTTTAGTATAAATCTACTTGTCGTTCAACACTTAATCTAAATCCTCTTCACAGACACCTCGAAAACGCAAAGAAAGAAGCGGCGGTCATTTTTTTCACAACCGCACACTGTTCCACAACTCACCTTATACAACAGAATAGATAGTAAGTAGCGTAGCCAATCAGAGAACGGCATGCGTGATCGAACGCTAGCACATTTATACTTAACTCGATATATAAATATAGCGTTTGATAAGTGGGGTAACCTCAAGTTGACGATTTCCTTAATTCTCGTCACCTGTTTGCTTGATACAATATCGATGCTGTAAGGAGAAATTCGATTTTAATCTTGTGAACACTTACCTCGTCATCATTGCATTCTACGCAGCGAACTGAAAATGGCGGCTCAAGGTGTGCAAAACCCAGTAGGGGAGGCTTGGAGCAACTTGTTACAAACTGAATAGACAAAGAGAAGCCGGTGAGAGGTGGAGGAGGGGAAAGAATGTCAACTATCTGAATGCACTAAAATTAAACCACTTCATATCTAACTCCAGTCGATAGAGTATAAATAACGAGCGAAACCAGTATAAAAAACCTACGAAAAGTCACATTTGCAGCTCTAACTCGGAAATATTCTCTTAGGCAATTTCTAGTCGCAGAGCAAAAATTCTCACCAAATGTTATGCAATTCGCTGCTTTTGTTTTTTTCAAAAACGATTATTACTCGGAGGTATAAACTTACGGCTGGTCAACTTCTCCTACAGGAGGTACTTTACCAGACTCGGCGAACATTACAAGGGACGGAAATCTTTTTGTGTTCGTATTACTCCTAATTAACGCGGGAAAACGTTGAGCAACAGTACAATGGGTCCTCTACTCGACAGAGAATGGCCACAACTTTTGACAAGTTCATAAAAGGCAGGCAGATATAGTCGAAGTGTCGGACATATCAAAATAGGACATGGTACCTTAAGAAATCTGGATTTCTCTTCTTCACTGAACTCTTTTTCCAGTACATCCCACAACCAATTAACTACTCTGTGATTACTATGGTAACCGCCGTAATATCGTGTGTGACGTCTATGGGGTTCAAAGAAGAACGAAACAGTTAGATTCGTAAATAAATGATGAAACTGGAAAGTAGGACCCTGGTGGGGTGAAACAAGAGTTTCTTAGTTTCAAGGCTGGAGTGGAAGGCATCCTAAGAAGCCGTTTAAGTTCCGATTTAAGCTTCGCTTCAAGAGAAAGAAATTGTGAGGTGTGGAAAAGTGGAAGGAGGGGGCGGGGGGAGGTCTAAAATTCCCTTATTCCTTAACTTTCATTCCCCTCTTTTATTTTACGCAATTACTGCGCAACCTTGCGATTTTTCTCGTTCTTGACCCGTTCACACCATTTTAGCAATTTCGCTTTCCACCCCTTCTATTGACAGGCTCCTAATTCTAGCCCACTCCCTGTCTCCAAACCCCAACTCCCACCTCCCAATGAATTACACTTGCGGTTAACTTTACCTCAAGTCGCTGAGATCCATGGCGGCACTGTCGCCAGAAATGAGTCTCTGAAGCTCTGGACCAGAAAACATCTGCAGCCAATCATGTCGCGCGATGGACTTAAAGCCCCGTATGAAGGCGGCCGTCTGTTCCCTGATCTGGACACACATGCGGTAGTGCGCCATTAAATGAACGTAACTGATCCTGTGTGGGAATGAAAATAACATGTCATGTAAGGGGAAAGGAGGAGTGTCTTCTGGTCGATTCTCACGATAAGGGTGGTAAGGATAGTTTAAGCCTCAGGTCGTGAAAAATGAATGGAAAAAAGGAGCAAGACTTACTTGTTGTCGTTAGTGACGTGAATTACATTCCCGCCTGACATGAGCTGATGAGTGACAACCTAAAACATAGGACAGAATTTACAGCACAGCATATTAATAACAAGACGACGAACAGTGTACCCAAGTCTTCGTCGCAGACAACTCAGTTAACTCTCGGCCATATGTCAGGCCATATATCAGCGGCTAGAAATGACCCAGGGATTAGTACTACTCAGACTCCACATGGAGAAAGCGGGCTGCGGTGGGATGAGACTAAGTTGGACTTAACTTAAAGAAAAAAAGTTCAATTCTAACCTTGCCAAGAACATCCTCATCGAAAGAAAACGTCAGTTCAAGATCTCTAATATCACCATCATAATGCTGAGAGACAGAAAAAAAGAAGAACAGCATTGCTTTGGTACTGAAACAAACCACATAAAAAGCAAAGAAAAGGTCTCTAAAATGTTTAGCCGGGTTTGGATGGTTTATTCTTTCCAATCTCCACATTTCATCGAACATCATCATCAAGTCTGTAACCGCCGTCCTTTACAAAGACAAAATGTAACGTTGAGAAGTGACCAACCTTGATGAAGCACAAACTCTTGTAAAGTGACTGGTCTAAAGAAGGCAGCTCGTCTATTGAGCTGTACAGACTGCTGTGTTGACGACCAAGAACGTGATTTAGGAAAAACGGTGCAAAGGGCACTTCAACTACCATGCCCTGAAAATAATGAACAAAACAAGAAACATTGTGTTATGTAATATGTAATGAAACTTTCACTTTCCAGAAAGAAAGGGAAACTTGCAAGTTTTTACAAACACCTGATAAAAATCTCGTGCTGAGTTCTGTAACGTTAGAGCTCAGAATCTGAGATAAAATAAAGTTTTATGTATGTCCGTATGTAGAGCCTGCTTAAGACCAGCTTTATTACACGACATTTTTGAATTAATGTTAAAAAGTAGTTCGTTACAATATTTGACTGTCCGGTCACTTTCACCGATTTTTCTCCAACGATTTTTCCGCTTTTCTTGCGCCCTCAAAACAACTGAACCTTTCTAGACTGCATCTTCGATACAAGCCTCGGATGGAAGAAAAATGAATGTTTTCAGTACAGTGATTTATATAAAAGAAATGATCTACACACCTCATACAATGCTTTGCCCAACACTTTCCCCAGGAACTCGAACAATTTCAAGTGGTTGTTGTGAATGCAGGAGGTGGATGATGGAAACAGTCGTTCTTCCTCCCCACTTGTCATCTGAAAATTAACGCAATCAAAGTATAAATTCTCCTTACTTAGTGCCATACATTTCTTCTTCGGTTAGTTTGGAGAATTTGGCGGTACATCAAGACAATATCACCATCTGTGCCACAGAATAACATCACTGTTAACAGCTCCTTACCTTGAATAAACCAAGCGATGGGTCAAAGCCTTTCTTGACGACTTCCTCTAAGAATTCTTTAAACACGCCATCCTGGTCAATACCGGCTTCGGACAGACCCTGAAATCATTAGAAAGCATTTACTATTATTTACTGATTGAGGCTGGAATGTGATGGACATCCACAAAAACAATAACAAAACAATTACATACAGGAAAACCTGGTTTCACAATCACTTTTAACACAACATTTAACCGTAGTAAACGCCCGGAGTAAACGCCGGTGAAGAAGAGCCATTCTAAATAAACATGGCACCAACCTGTTCATTAATGAACCTGACACGAATAAGTCCTTTGAAAGTGCGAGCTGGAAGCAACGACAACTGCTCATAACCATCCTGTTGATTATGAAGAAAAAGGCAATAATCGTTACCAATCTGAGTGGGCACCAACTGCTGAAAGCTGAATGTAAAATAATGAAAATAAAACAAAAGAAAGAAAGAGCAAGAAGTTATTAATAACAGTTCGTCGTATTCCCACATAATTTTGACAGAAATCCGCCAACAACATTTATTAAACTCTTGGCGCAGGACTAAGATGTAAGATGTAACGAAACGTCCTTCACCTCCAACAATCTTGTGCGTTGAACAGTAATTAGTGTTCCATGCGGAAGAAAGTCATCTGACGGACGTGTTATGCCAAGTTCTTCTTTATCTTTGGCGACCAGCTTCCTGAACAACTGAACTCTCTAACGAAACAAAAAAATGTACCGTAGAAAAGAAAATAGAAACTCGTCTTACAGAAAGGACCTACATTGATAGCAGTTTTCCTAGTGAGCAGCAAAAGCCGAGTGAGGGAAGAATGGCCGAGAGTACATCTTCCCCTCAAGTCGATTTTACTCGCAGCTTCACAACTAGAACTAATTGGACGCCCGACATAGCCAATGATGATCGCTCGGTTCGATGATGCCCGATTTCCGTGTTTTTATTCCGAGGCTAAAACAGTTTTGAAACAAAACAGAATTGAAACTTAAACGTTGCCCGCAAGCAGAGCATTGTCCACAGTTTCAAATGGTCCCACACTGACTAAGTTCAGTTGAACGTGAACGAAAATCTGCGAAATCAAAGAGGACTTTAAAGGGCGTTTGAGGAAGCGGAATAAAGGAACCATGCTCGAGGTCCTTAGCAACTTACCTCTCTGTGTGAGGCCCTTAGCAACTTACCTCTCTGTGTGGTAACACATGCGGCACTTTCTGGATCACCATCAAGGCTCCTTTCTTTCGCTTGTCAAGCTCTGATACAACTGTACTAGTCTTAACACTCCTGCGGTGCAATGAAGGGTAAGACTTTAAAGCAGGAAGAATTACAACCACATACTGTGCAAACTCAGCAGCTTTACAAGAACTGCACCTTTGTTAGACGCGAGAAACAACTTCGTGATCACAAATCCACCACCATCTACAGGGTGTGCTGTCCTTGTATAAAGGGCAATCATGGAGTCATTGGAAACGTACCACGTGACAAGACCCGACGAGGGGTAGTGGGGGAGGGGAGTGTAATTGGTCGGTGACTTCGATATATTTGACCTACTTTGAAGTCTTTTATGATCTTTAATTACACGACATCTCACAAACATAGACTCAGTATTGCGCGGGGTATGTTTTTACAATGGCAGGGGAGGTCTCGGGAAAAGAAAGGGGATTTCTTCCCAGGGTACTCAGCGCGAATTGACGTAGTCACATATAACCCTGTAATAATTATAATCTCCAACATTTCGTTCCAATTTGGCATTTCAAGGAACAGGTATTATTTATTTTATTTCTTACTTTTTTTTTAACATAGATAACTATCATTCACCTAACAAGCCAGTGATCTTGAGTGGTGAACGTCCGTCTGCAGTCTCTGTCGTACAGTATCATCAACAGTGTGTAAGCTGAGTTCAACATTTGTTCTCTGGTTTCTGAAAATACGCCATGCAAATATTACAGGGTTAGGAAAAAACAATCTTTTGACTATAGCAAGTAGTAGGAAGTGAAATGAATCTTCCCATGAGGAAACTAACTTAGGAAAAACTGCAAATGTCAAGATTTGAAAGCAAGAACTAAGCAAGGTATTCTGCTGACAGAAGGGAAAAAAAGCTTATCAAGAAAAAACTCAATCTGGGAAAAGAGTCCGCTCCGCCGGAATCGTGTGTCCGAGAATGAACTGAGTCTGCAATTTTCAAACACTTTTATCATAAGCCTCTGGCTCGGGGGACTGACAGACCACCTCCTGTGTAATTTGACATGAAATAAATTATCTTATCTTATCTTATCTTTTCGGAAAACTCTCGAAGTGCTCGTGCTCATTTTGGGTTGGTCGATAACAGTCGGGAAATCCTCGGGCAATTGTGTTCTTACCATCTACCATCTCATTCCACAGCATTTTGAAGACCAAGTTATTGAGGAAGGCAGAAATTCTGACCAGCTCGTCCAAGCGGAAGGGTTTTTGCTGTTCATACATCTCAGAGTCATCAACAATGCTACGGAAGAAATAAAAATGCTCCTTCATTTTCACGACCTGTCCGCTTCAATAGGTTATTCTCGAGTTAACTACCTTTAATCGACAGGGGTGAAACTCGAGTCATTCTCATCTGAAAGCTTTTCCACCTAGAGCTAATTTGAAACACAGATTTTGGGTAAAAGAAAATTATTGAAGACCAATTCTTTTGGGAGACAGGATACTCGGCAAGGAAAAAATCTGATGTATCTACAAAAACGAGTAAATGGAACGGGGCTCTGCCATTTTTTCTAACCCGAAAAGGAGGAGTGCCTCTGGAAGTACTCCTGAATTTGCGAAAAACAAATTTCCGGAAATCTCCCGTCCAAAGTTATTTCTTTTCGACACTCACGTGAAAACTGCTCTATAGTTTAAAAGAAATAGCTGTGTTACATAGACAGTTACTCACGGCATCAAGTGACTGCAGCAGTCACAGAAGAGTACAAGAGATGCTTGAAGTTCACAGCTGTTAAACAAGCCCGTCTTCTCCAGACTAGACAGTCGAGCATCCGGGCTGTCATCTGAACCAAACGACTCGAAAAACTTCCAAAGCCGTACAACGAATCCTTCTTGATAACTCAACCCTGCAGAGGGAGATTTAAGAGAAACAAGCCATGATCTGCTATGTTGAATAGCCTTGCCTATCTCTCACTACTTTTCTCCTATCCATTCTGTCTACCCTCGAAAAAGAATCTAAAGAATGCTCATAAAAGCTCAACCCCTAAATCTTGGGGAGAATTTTGTCTTCTCCCCAGTCTTCTCTCACCATTTGCAGCTGCCACTAATGTATGTGGTATAACTACAGTCGAACGTCTCCACAACGGCTACCTTGGGGACAGAGGAAAGCGACCATTGTACAGAGGTCGCTGCTATGGGGTGGTAGGAGTGTAATATGTCACCTGTATTTTTTTCGCGGGTGCAATAATTCTACCTTTAAAAATGCTTATTTTAGCATGCTAATACATGACACAATCAACATACTGAACAGAAACAGAGACCAACGACACGCAGTACAGATCAATTTTCGTCACCGTCATTTTCGTCAATGAAAAATGGCATTTTGTGTGCACCGTTCGTCAGTCGTTGATTTATTGGCCGTTATGGACAGGTTATTTTGGCATTTGGGACGCGCACGTGTGGCCATTGCCGTTGTGGAGAGGCACCCATTGTAGAGAGCCTGAGGTTAAAATAAGAGTGAATGTATGGACCGCCTGCCGGGACAAAAAATACTGGCACTGAGTTGTGGAGAGATGGTCGTTGTAGAGATGGTCGTTGTAGAGATGGTCGTTGTAGAGATGGTCGTTGTAGAGATGGTCGTTGTAGAGAGGTGGCCGTTAGTCAACGTTCGACTGTATAAGATCAAGTGGAATCTCTTCAGGGGTGGCATGTAACGTTAAGAAGACACTTTTGTAAGTAGCATTTACAAACCTGTTAAAATATCCAGCTTGATCTGAGAGAATGTCGACAACACAGTTTGATACATGACGCAAGCCTTCAAAATGACGTCAGACTGTGAACTGGATAAACTGGACTGTCCGGATCTTGATCGACCTCTGCTTATACGAGACCACGGTTTCTTATTACCTGGAACAAGATAATCCAATAATTGCAATCCTCTTCAGTCTTCGCCATCATAAGCCATCCGAACTTGCCAACGGTTTTCTGACATTTGACAAGTATTGTTCCACAACATCAATTATTATTGGTGAGTTATTTTTTATCTAAGTTAGATTTAAACTCTCCGAAAATTACTGACTGTAAGACTTACAAAGTAATGTTGTGTTACTTGAACAAACCTTTATCATCCTTGTTCTTCAGTTCACTGTTTTCAGACTCGCTGATAATCAAGAGATCTTCAAACAAGAGATTCACTGCTTTCCGTCTCCACAATGACTGCAGCTGCTTTCTCACATGAGGAATGGAATTATTTAGCCTACCGACAAAAAAAAAAAAATCAATTTCTAGATTATAAAAAATATATATATATGTACATTTATCTATAAGCAAAGAATCTTGTCAGATCATTCTCATTAAGCTCTGGCCAAATGGACTCGCAAGTAGACGCAAGTTGAAAAATTGGGTCTACTTGGGACTCCTTTTGGCCAGGCCTTGCGGGCACTTGCGTTGACTTGCGCTCACTTTGGTCAAGATCAAATTTGCACGCAAGTGGACGCAAGTTTTTCACCGTTTGGCACCCAACTTAGGTCAGCGCAAGCTGAGTGACATCCATTCGTTGTTAGACGACCCAACAGCCAATGAAAACGTGATATGTAGCCTTGAAATGCTTTTTTGTGACTTGCATGTACTGGCAAGGAAACCTGCAAGTCCGTTTGGCCACCCAATGCAAGTCTATACGCAAGTTCAACTTGAGGCTAGTCGCAACTACTTGTGAGTCAGCTAATGACCAGGGCTTTATGCTAGCAAGCCCATACATAAAACAGAGCTTATCATGTATGTAAATACATTGTGCTTTCTGCCAGTAAGATTATCTTTAAGTAAAGTCGAGGCCATCTACCCACAGACCACTCCCCAATCCCTAAGCTCACCATCCCATCCCCCCTGGATGGAAGTCTTGATTTGCAGCTAGATGTGGAATGACTCACCTTTCATCTGAGGGTTGTTTGAACCATCCTAATATAGGATGCCAGTTGGTAAGATTGGACTGCTTCTTAGCAATGTACGATTGGCAGTAACTGAGCAATTTTGTTACAACTTCCTAGAAAAAAAAAAAACATTGGAGGATCTTTAAGGCTTGACACGACAATGATCATGGTAAATGACATTTATAGCCGAGATTCATTGTTCAATCAGAAAATAGTTTAACCACTCTGTTACTAAGGAACTTTGCATTTAAAAATTATGCATCTTGAAGATGGGATAATTCCTGAGCAGGAAAAGGTATTTGCTTGCTTGGAAAGACAATTTAGTACTTACCACAAAATCTGATAACTTCTCTTTGAAAACCTAAGAGAGAAATTGACCATAAAATGAACACTAAAACATTTTGCCATACAGCGTGCATGTCTCTGCTTACAGTTCTGATTGGCTCATGGTGTTATTGATAATCGCCATGATTGGTCAGGTGATTCTACCATAGTTTGGTTTTCATTTTTGATGATAGTAAGTTATTACAGGTAAGTAGGTAGGTAGAGTCTACAATGAACCAAGTGGCCCATAAAGCTGTGGCTTATCCCAGTTTCTGAAGCACTAAATGACTAGCAGTATTATCACTCCCCCCTGGATGCCATGGAGTATTAGTCCATTGCAGGGCTAGCCCCAACAAAAAATTCACCACTACCCATTTTGAAATTACATGCCTGGATGGAGGGATGTACTGTGAGGGTTAAGAGTCCAGGAACACAATGTGCACACAATGACCCCAGCCAGGGCTTGAACCCAGATTACTCAATCTGGAGTCCAGTGTGCCGACAATAATTAGGACCATGCCTCCACCATACAACCATAGTTGTTAGAGAACTGCTTGAATTATGAACTTGTTTCATTTGGAATTTCAAAATGTTTTCAACTTATCATTATCTTTAAAATACACCACACTCACCTCTTCATCTAGTTGAGAGAGTTCTAACAAATTGGCTGTGAACAAAGAAACATGATTTTTAATGTACTGATCAGCATATATTGGGAAGCGGACTCACACTGTTCGTAACACTGTTGATGTTGGTGCACACTGCCAAGCATGACAATACACCATAGACTGCTTTTACTGCTCAAGGTGCAGTGAAAGAGCAATAATTATCTAGGCCTCGATAATTATTATCCAGACATTTTGGCAATTATCAACACTATTCCAATCATACTATAAATTTTTTACACCCCAAATAATGTCAGACCAACACACTTGCAAACAAGTTTTCTGATCCTTTTCAAGAGTGTTGTTGATTCTTAAGTCGCATACCAATGGCTATTAATGACACTTTGTCATATGCTTCACAGTCCATTATTACATGACTTGTGTTTGTAGCTTATATTACGCACATTCTGATTGGCTAATACTAGCCAGGGCATCATTCTCCTGTGTAATGCTCATATTAAACCAATTATGGGCCTGTAAAAACCAAGCAAAAAGCCATTTTGATATGATAAACTACTTATTAACCTCAAACGTTTGGTTTTTGCGGGAAAATCTCAAACCTTGGCCTTGCCATACTGACCTCGCTATTATCAGGTCAATATGGTAAGGTCTCAGTTTGAGATTCCTTTAAAGACCTCACTCTCGGTTAATAAGTAGTTAAACTAAACAAATGGTGAACTGAACTACCAATAAATCAAATTTTCTCAAGTACTATCACATGAACTAGTGAGTTCTACATCATCCCAATAAACTCACCTAAAAGACAAAGTGCATAGCTACATTCTAAGGAGTTCAGAACAATTCTACTGCTCTGGTCTTGCTGGAGGAATGATAAAACTTTTTCATAGATGCCGTGGCTTTTCAGGGGTTTTAAACCCTGCAGAGGAAAACAAAGAAAATAAGAGACATGTGACATGTCCTTCATTTAGAATATTACCTTTAGTACTGTAGGCCCCCGATGTGGGCAAAGAGCTACAGTATGAATGGCCTTGTAATAAATCTATATGGTCAAATCTTCAGACTCTTTAAAGATGACCATCAAGAATATCATTCATACCTTCCATTCATTATTTGGGTTTAGAAAAACATGTTGAAATGTAATTTCATACTTTAAAACTCTATATTTATCAATCCTAGTTGAATGTCTTCAAAAATGCTCTGAAATTATTCATGAAAACCTTTGGCTGTCTTTGCTTTCTAGAAAATGTTTAGGGAAAGGTAACAAGACTTACATCAGGTGCAACCAACGAAAGGTGCAGGATAAGACCAGGAACAGAGAGAATGTTGAGTATAAATAAGCTGCTGAGATTATCGGAAAAGTTGCTGAGAATCAGGGGCCTGAAAAAAATTTGATATGAACAGGACAAGTAAAAATGAAATGTAGACAATAACAACGATGATAATGATAGCGATAACAGTATAACTGATCAGCAATAACAGTAATGATAACAATAACAATAGTGTCGTCACTCCCCCCTGGATGGGATGTTAGTCCAACATAGGCTAATCCCTAGCCTTTTTCCAGGTAAGAATTTCCTATCAAGAAAACAACACTCATTTTAATAACACTTTTAACTGTTGAATGTTCAAATTGTTTAAGAGTTATATGGTAGGCAACGATTTTACCTCAGAGCCAAAGTGATAACAGCCATGAATGTAGCTGACTTGAGGGAAGGTTCGCTACGGGCCAGCCCAGCCATCAGTAAATCCTTCAAACAAGACAAGACAACCTCTACTCATTCAGTTGGCAAAAAGTTTTGTCTTTGAAGATATTGTGCTTAGCAAAAATCCTCAATGATATATTAATCTTTTCAAGACATGCATTTACTGTCGATATGCTTATAAATGAATACCTTAAGTGATGGATAGAATCCTTTAGTGTTCAAATGTCCCAGAACATTAGCACAAAGTTGTTGTAAGCTTGGGCGCAATGCCTCTCCTAGAAAGGCAGATCAAGTAATTAGACATTGAAATAATTATTATTTGATAATATAAAAAAAGTCTTTACTCTGAGGGAGTAAAAGTGATCCACAAAAGTATCGAATCGAATCATAGATATATCAATTTCCAATTGAAAACTTATATAGATCTATATTTTATTTTAACACAAAAGGAGAAACTGCTGTGCACAGGTATTTTAGAACTGCACTGGGAGACCAGAGAGGACAGGGAGAGGTGGTCAACCCAGAAGACCACGGAGAAGAACAAAGGAAAAAAAAAGAATGCTGCAGCAGCAGTTGGGCAAATTGACCAGCTGTGATGATGATTTTGCCCCTCCGGTTTGACTATCGAGCTGTTAGTTTTGCCTGCCTTTGAAAACCAGTTACCCTTCTGCTGAAAATGTTAGTGAAACCCCTGATACTGGATGGCAAACTCGGTTCGACTCTCACTATTAACATACCAAATATCTACGTACACAGATTACCCGCATATGTACCCTCCAGTCGTTACTTGCTTTAGAATTAACATGGTACATTCTTACCTCCTTTCATGCTGAAAATTTTCCAGTTTCCACAATCAGTGAAAACAATGAGCTGCAAATTGGGATGAGATAACAACAGGGAACATTAAATTTTTGAAGAAATGAATACAATATGCAAATGTCTGCAGGCCTGTCATGAGTTAATTAAAAAGCTAAATAAATACTACCAGCACTGGAGAAGTCAAGTTTTGAAGATAACCTACCATGTTTAAATAAATACTGATCTTTTTTGCCTCTGTGGAAACAGTGGGCTGCAAAAAAAATAACTATGCAGTTACAATCAGTAGGTCTGGAATGTTCTATATTTACTTTCTAGAAATTTTACACATTGAAAATAATTCAGTCACCTTGAGTTTCCGAAGAAGTTTACAGCAAATTAGTAACAAATGTTTCAGCTGCTGGAGCCAAAGAAGAAGAAGATCTTGTGACAGCACAACTGACACATACCACAGCTGAATCAAAACAAAACAAACAGTCAAGTGAAAGAAATAATTATTTTAATATCTTATTATATATTTCAGAGCCACTGACAACTGAAAATATGGAACCTGCATATAGTTCACCAATACTGACTTCGTTCGGTCATGTTTGTGCAAGGCAAGGTCAAGAAATTTGTCCCACTGCTGTAGATTTGTGGAAGAACAATTCAGCCCAAGACAAGGTTTTGCCGCATCCAAATGGGTAAATACTATAAGTCAGTACTGTATATAGTGAGGGGATGATAATCAGACTTGAAAATTATGATAATCCTGAATTGTAAGTACTATTAATTGACTAGCTATTCACAATGGATAATTAATATCTGAGAGATACTATCAGAGATAAATTAAATCCACTAATTAATATCACACAGTTATTTTATTACAGACCTTGGGTTCATTTTGTGCCTCCATGCTGCTGAGTATAAATCTAGAGAGAGACTCAAACTGCTGCAGACATAAAATAAAAAAAAAGCGCAGTGGTTTTGACAGCCAATCTTGTATTACACACATCCAAATATTCATTAACAAAAGGAATTCAAATATGGATAATGTTTATGAAGAAATTTAGCCCATCATGGTTGTCATACCTTCTCATCATGATTCAACTGAAAAATGAAAAGAAATTTTCTCACGAGATGAAATACTTCAATTGCTGTAGCAAAAACAAAACGCAAAAAAAGAAGAAATCAGTCAAACAAAGGCAGATAAGATTGTCATGTGTTAAATGTGTATCACTTTATAATAATCTTACACACAGACCTGGAGGTTTCTTAGTCCCACTTTGTTCAATAAACTGGTCAAATTCATCCCTGCATGGAAAAGGAAGTTATTAAAATAACATTAGAAGTCTACCAATATGGAAAAATAGCTCTTCAAATAATTTCAATTGATTTTATTTTGTATGGAGTAAACTAGATCATCTCATTCACTGAAATTCATCGTGCAAGACAGTCTGTGACATTTATAAGTGTAGTTTCTGGCCAAGAACTATCATTGACTAAAACAGTCTTTCATTGTATGGATCAATTGGGTACTAAAGGTATCCGCAGTTGAGTGTTGATCGATACCCTTGATTAACCCTCATGCAACACTCAATTGACATCTCAATCGAGATGTTGATGGAGAGTTGATCGAGGGTATTGATCAACACTCAACTGCGGATATCTTTAGTACATGTGACCCCATCTGATTACTTATCAATACACTCCTCCACAAAATTTAAGGCCACCATCTCTGACCACATTTATTTGTTACAATTTTGTACCATTTTATTTGAGTTTTCCCTATTTATATCTGTTTTAAAATTTTATTTATTTAATCTTGCACTCATGTCACTGGGTGATTTTGAAAGTATCCATTGTAAATGTAAGCCTCAAAGTGGATGTAAACTTGGTTTTGTTTATAAGTTACTCGACTAATGGTTCTGAGTGTTCATTTGCACCATTCATTTCCAACTTTATTATAAGTACCCCTTGCTTTTGGCTAATGCCTCTTTGTAAAGAAATGCATTCCCTTCATTAAAGAGAGGATTAATGAAATGTTCGAATTCTACATATTGCCAGCTGTTTATTTGAATACTCTTTCCAAGAACATTTTAAAATATTTGGGGTACTGCATTGTTCACAGGAATGCAATTGAACTCACTATACCTTATTTCAGCTCTTAGTCTTGCAATACACAGGAACCTTCTCACCCATGCCTATACAAAACAAACCATCTAAGCTTATATATCGTTTATAATTAAATTAAACTAAAAATCCCCCCCAAAAAAGCAAGCTTGAGTTGAGTTGAAAACGAAACTCTTGCACTTGAACATTAAAGAGGTACTTACAATAGCAAACTTCTTTAATTAAATACGTAATCAAACAATTCTCCAAAGAGTTACAACACAAATCATGACTTAACCCGCAATCAGCTGAAGAGAAATCTCAAAATCGTAGTTTGTTTATTCCCATCAGAAAAATAAATTAGATGGTCAAACTTCATCATCACCTGAATACAAATCGCAGCTCTTTCTCTCTCCTTTTCTTCAGCTCGCTGCTGACGGGCGGCCTGCACTTTTCCCACAAACTCTGCATTTTTTCTCTTATCATTACTACCAAACATTATTATTGAAAAACTGAGTTAATTTGTTTCAATCTACGAGCCGTCATGTTTACTCCGCCATTTTTCTCTGATGTATTGATAGGAGAACACTACATGACTCTTACACAACACTAAACCTTTTTGGACTTAAAAATATCGCGGTCGCATCGTTAGTACCTTGGAAACGAAAAATGGCGGACTGACGGAAAAACACACAAAGTTGAAAATGCCTTCACAAGACCAGGTAGGCTCAGGTTATCTTTTTTTTACAATTCTAGAACTGGGTAATAGTGTGTTTAAAATACTCTTTGCGTTTTATTTGTCAGGGAAGGAAGTTTAAGCCTAGAGTCCTTATCTGGTAAGTAAAGATCTTTTTTGGCAACGCAAGTTGAACACAGTTGTTTCAAGTATTAAGACAAAATAATGTCTTCTTACAGTCATCCTCAGGGTGAAATATACCATTTTGACATGTATTGTGTGGAGAAATAAAAAAAATGTGCCAATAAGAAGTTTCGAAA
The DNA here is from genome assembly GCF_042242905.1 of Orbicella faveolata. NCBI lineage: Eukaryota > Metazoa > Cnidaria > Anthozoa > Scleractinia > Merulinidae > Orbicella > Orbicella faveolata. Next base: position 26,345,214 of record NW_028301577.1, on the reverse strand, counting down.
TTAGGGTTTTGCCTTTTTATTTATTTTTTTTCTCTCTTCAGCTGTTTTGAACCTTTTTAATAGTCCCAGGTTTGATCAAAATGACATTTCTCCTTGTAATATCAATACATAATCCATCGGTCAGGTCATGTCAAAATTTACCAAATGCTCACCACTGGGAAATTGTCATGTCGCAACTAGCATTCCACGAGATGCTGGGAGACCATTGAGTACAATATTTTTATGTTGAGTATGGGGCTGAAGGTTTCTGTTTTGGAATTTCCTCGGGGGTAGGGGGCTCCCAAGACCAAAAAAAATTAAAGAAATGTATGAAGCTTAATTGAAATTTCTAAAGGGCATGGGAAGGAGATCTTAGAAATAATCCCTTGCATGTGGGAGGTATGGATATTTCTGGAACTTCACATTCTATAAATATTTGTCTAGTTGAGGAAACCAGGCCTTATTCTCCACACCTGTAGCAAACTTGTCACTTTGTGGTTTAATTCTATCAGCAACATGCAATTTCACCCATAGCATCAAGGGAAAATCAAGCAGACTCAGCCGTAACAGGTGTTACGGGTTATGGCCCTTAATGACAGCCCTGGAAAGTGTTTGAGGTCACTGTTCACCTTGTAGTAAACAAACTGTGATATTAATCTTTCTTCTAGGACTGACCTGACTCTAGACAATGTAGCAGATCTTCAGCGAAGTGAAACAATAGAAGATGTACAAAGGTGAGCTGTTGCAAATGCCAAGTAATCAATGTTTAACTGAGAATCAGCAAATAGTATACCATCTACAACCAATGTAGCCTGTTACAAACACAAGAGAAAGTTTATGTAATCCCAATCTGCAGTGTGTTAAGTGTTTTCACACTGTCTTACATTCAAGATCACAAACTAATAATCTCTTGTGTTTCCATCAGGCTATTCAACATGATTGTGTAGAATCAGAGGTTTCATTACAGGGATGGGCACCGGGCAAATTGATTAGCTGTGAGGATGATTTTGCCCACCTTGTTTGACTATCTAGTGGAAAGTTTTTCTTATAAAAAAGTTCACTTCAAATAGTTTTGCCTACCTGTGAAAACAAGCTGCCCTCCTGACTTCCTCTCTAAATATTGTGATTTTTAAAAATGTTAATGAAACCCCTTGAGAGTGAGTATAACAGTGTTATACAATCATACATGTAGGTAGTCATGAACAGAATACGGACTTTTTTTGTTTCAGTTTCTTTTTTTTTTGTTTATTAATTAATTGAAATTTTTTTTATTTTTATATAGCTTATTAGCTGATATCCTCCATCTAACCAATTGGAAAGATGATTCCAGGCAGGGCATACTAGTGGATCTGTATTATTACACTTTACAATATCCTTTAGTAAATTTAGTAAAGATATTTAATTGATGGTAATCTGGTCTGTGAATTAAATCAGTTACACCACTAATGATTAATATCTGATATCACCCCTCTCAGAAAACAACTGGTATCTTTTAAGTAGTTTCCACTAAAAGAGACAAGGAGAAACTTTACTTGTCAAGTCATATCTTCAAAATCTCCCAAAACAAAATTATATTTATAATATAGAGGTTACATTGCATTTGATATCTTGTTACCAAACTCTGAATGTTAATTTTTGGACAACAACAACAACAACAACAATCTTTATTTGTACTGTCTCTTGCCTTAGAACTAATTACAGAAAATATAGATAATAAAATTAGAAGACTGGATGCCTGGAGAAACCATAGGGGCTAACAGAGCCAGGCAACCAGTTGACATCAACGTTAAATGGAAATAAATTACAGGTCAGCAAGATAGTACAAATGCACACATAAAAAGAAAGGAAAAGAAGAGAAAAAGAATGCTATTACTATACTATAGCAAAAAGAGTTGTTAGTAATATTTTTATTATAATACTCTTCTCTAAGAAGAACATAGTTTTATAATAATCTGATATCTACCTTTAAAAATGCAATAACTCCCTGTCAAGTTTCTTCTTTGACTTAATGTATGTTTGGTAAAGACAATGGATTTACACCAGAACAGATGTCAGCGTGGTTCTCTATCGTCAAGTCGGTACATGAGATGGCTGTAGGTGTGTGAGTTATTCAAAATATTTACATCATTAAGATCAGGGTAGGTGACAAGTCTATTAAAATGTTGTGGAAGAATTGTAAGAAAATGCTTAGATTTGTCTGAACCAAAACCTTTCATCAGGAATCTAGAAATAACATGTCAACATAGGACTTGGCAAAAATGTGAGAAGTTGTCAATGATTCATGTGTCAAGTAAGAAGTAGATTATCTTAGTTTATCATTAAAAAGTTAAAAACATCTTCACAGATAAAAGACCACATTCTGAGATAAATGTCTCTGTCAACAGATACACCGTATGGAAATGTGGAGCCAGTTTTTGAGTACTTCAAGGAACTACTTCTTTGTCATTCTGTGAAGGTCAGGCTCAATAATACTAATTTTGTTCAATTCTGTTTTACAGTGTATGTTTTTTTTTTTTATTAAACAGTTGATTAGTATATTTTCAAATTTTAGAAGTATGTTCTCATAAAAGTGCAGTGTTGTCCTCAAGCTTTTAGACACGGCTTATGTAACAAAAACAAAAATCACGTTGTTACAAGTTTGCAATGCTCATTTTTTGCAGCGACCACCTTATAGTGTTGCTTTGTTCTCTGTGGATCAAGTTAAGAAGTTAACCACCTATGCAGTTAATACGTAAGTGTAGAATATATGCATCATTGACCTAGAGTGAGGTCGATGTGCCAGACACGGGCAGATCCAGGATTTTTCGAGGGGGGTAGTTGGTATCTTGGGGTTCTAGAACTAAAGGGGCATGCCCCAAGAATGTGGCAATTTGATAATTGGAACCTAATTGAAAACTATTACACCAGAAATACTAGTACCACAAAGAAGAAAATACAATGAGGTAACACACTTCTGATAAATTATACTAGATGTATTGATTCTCCCTGCGATGGACTAGCATCCCATCCAGGAGAGAGTAGAAATACTCCTAGTCACTTCATGCTACTGAAACCGGGATAAGCTCTGGCCTGATGGGCCACTTGGCTTGTATGCAGACTTTACTTTACCTTTACCATACTGATTCTCACTACGTACTTAACAGGTATTTTAGACATTTCAAGATGTACAAGTATGCCTTCACACCAAAGGTATGACCTGTGGCTTACAATATATTATTTTAAATGATTTGTCTGTACTTGCTTTAAAAAATATCAAAATATTGTTATTATCCAAGAAAGTAATACCAAAAAAATTGCAAATAATAAATCATAGTAATAACTAAATGAAGTACAATTAATATCCGAGAGAGGACGGCACATCAGCCTCGGCTGGTTTTCAAGTGGGTCCTCTATCCTGGTTGAATAAGAATCTGGAGATGTTGTTTTTTGTGGAGAACCTGGAGAAAAACCCTTGGAGCAAGGCGAGAACCAACAACAAACTCAACTCACATATTGCACCGCCACATTGTTGGGAGGCGAGCGCTCTCACCACTGCGCCATCCCTGCAGTAAATGTTGAGCCTTAATGAAAAGGGAGGGAGCTTCAGTTTGTTACAAAATTTAACCAAATGAAATAATTGTTGCTGTTTTTTTTTTTTTAATCTCTCACAGGTTCGTCTAGACATTAGTTTGGAATATGTTGGATTACCGGTGACTCCAGAACCCTCTGAAGGTATCCTGTTACAAAACTATCTCTGATTTCAATTTAACATAAGCTTAATATTATTGTTATATTATGTGTCATATTGTCATTTCTACTGAGTTTTTATTAAGTCTTTTCCATAATTTGGGCAGCACGAAGCTGTCAGTCTTATTTACTGACAAGCTGAAGTGAAAAGCAATAGTTTTGAAGTCATGACAAGAGATTGGTCAGGCTTTTAAGCAGATTGACTTGACAATTGTATCATTTATTTTTATTTCTTTTTAGTTGGTGAGGGAGAAGAAGAGTGTGGAGGTGATACTGAACAGGTACAGAGATCATAAAGTCGATGTTTTAGCTCTTAAAAGAATCGCTCTTGCGACTTTCTCTACATGTACGCAGAAAACGAACTGAGACCCCAGTTTTTGCATAGCCATTTTCTCTCTTACTTTTTACCCCTTCTTGCTCGAGGAACTGAAAGAATGGTCAGGAATGTTTTTTTTTTCTTTCTCTTGAGTACTTTAGCAGCTAGTTTCACTGTATTATCTGTAAGTTTAATAAGCTGCAATGAACCCATTCAACTTGGTTTTTGTGTTGCCTTTGATAGCATGCATGAGTTACATCGGGAAAATTGTTTCATTGCATTTTTGGATTTTAAAGGTATGCATGTGTGCATGAATGCATAGTTTTTAGGCACTTCAGCTGAAGGAAAAGTTCTCCGCATGACTTCACTTGACCTGTAAGCATGCATGTGGAGTGTACAGTGACAATTAGTTGCCTGGTTCCTGTACAGCTTCCTCCCAGGCCTTCACGGTCAATTAAGATGATTTATCTGAGATGAACGGCTGGGACACTTTCCACCTCGGACCATGTGACCCAAAAACCATTGACCAAGGCAAAATGTGGAGGCTTGGGAACTTGCCAACACAATTACCGTTCCAAACTAAATTCAAGAGTGTGTGTAATTTCTTGATATGTGCACTGTAAAAGTGCCATTGTCATATCACACCATCTATCCTCACATTTCTTATTATTTTGAAAACAAACAGGTTACTGATGAACCTGATAAAACAGAAGATGAAGCAGCTATCCAAGAGGAGGAAGGTAATCAATCAATAGAACTTAATAAATAAATCACCTTATTTGAGTGTCGAAACTTTTAGCACTACTTTACCAACTGGGAGCACTAAAACAACAAACAAATATTGTAAATTCGACAGAACCGTGTTAAAAAGCCCAACTGGTGGGTGGCAGACCAGTTAGCTATTTACAAAGCGTGGAGGAGTTGAATCTGGGACCACCAAACACAAATCTATCTAGTGGCAGGGCAGAGGATTTTGAACTATAAAGGAAAGCAGTTTAATGCTGGTGTTAGGTTCATGTCTTTTTTCCTCGTCTTTTTCAGATACTCCTGCAGTAAAGGAACTCAAAGCGATCATAAACTCGGCGCTTTCGGAGCAAGTTCAACAGGTATTAGATGGAGGCTGTAATTGATTTCTGAATACAATGTGAAATTACCATTTGATGTAAGAACTTATATTACTATCATGGACCCGATATGCTAATCTCGTACTCGCTTTTTTCCTACTTTGTGGTAGACAATTCTGCTTGTTGTTTTGTGCTGCCCGGCAAAACAGGGATTAGCATGGACATTGTGGGTCGATAGAATATTCGAGTGCGACTTTACCTAACCTTTAAATTACCTAGTACAGTGGAACCTGGTCAGTCATCGACATTTTTGATGATGCTGAAGACAAGTTGAAAGCATTTAATGCTCTGTTCAACCAAGTCCTCGACCAACACGCGCCTGTTAAAACTGTTAAAGTGAGAACTCGCCCCTGTCCATTTATTAATGATAACATTCGCGCGTTAATGAAAACCAGAGATCATTGGCATAAACTAGCAAGGCGAACAAACGATCCTGCCATTTGGTCGGGCTATAGGAATTTTAGACGCGAAGTAAAATGGGAATTGCGACTTGTCCAAAAAACTTTTGTAGAAGATCAGATCAGGCAAAATGCAAATGACACTAACACTATGTGGAAGACTATCCGATCATGCATACCAAAGAAATCAGCAAGCACAAAATGCTTTTGTAAAGATGACAAGACTATAGCAAACGAATTCAATCAATTCTTCACCTCACTTGGGAAAACAACACTCGAGAAAACCAAATCACTCGCCGATGAATGCGGATACACTCCTTCACATGCATCGTTTGTTCCGATACAATACCCTCTCTCGGAACAATTCACATTCAGCGATGTCGCGTATTGTGAAGTTGAAAGAGTTGTGAAGTCGCTAGCTAACAACAAAGCACCTGGCACTGAAAAAATACCATCCCGTGTCATAAAGGAATCTGCTCCTGTTATCATTCCATCGATAACCTCTATTTTGAACAGTTCATTCAATTGTGGTGTTTTCCCTAGTGTCTGGAAAACGGCTGAGGTATGTCCAATTCCAAAAGACGGTGATCACGAAGTAGCGAGTAATAATAGACCGATTTCACTTTTGCCTATTATATCAAAGGTGTGTGAAAAAATTGCACTTGATCAGCTCACATCATATTTGACTGAAAAACAAAGACTTGCATCTAATCAAAGCGGAAACAAGAAGTGGCATTCAACCGAAACTTCATTAATATCCTCTACAGACGCAATCGTACGAGCGATTGACCAAACTAAAGCTACAGCAGTACTGTACCTAGACATGAGCAAGGCCTTCGACAGTATCAAGCATGAAATTTTAATAACGAAACTAAAGAACATTGGCCTCTCCTCATCTGCGTTAACATGTTTTTGTAGCTATCTGTCCCAAAGACCTCAGGTAGTTCGCATAAATCCAACGCTATCAGACGCCCTACCCGTTACTTGTGGCGTCCCTCAAGGCAGCGTACTCGGGGCTCTGCTGTTTAGTATCTGTGTAAATGACCTTCCAGCAATCAGCGAAAGTTGTTCAACCGAATGCTACGTGGATGACACCAAACTTCTTTTGTCTTTCAAAGATGGTGACGCTGATGAAGCAAAGGACACTATCCAAAAGGATTTACATCTAATTCGTAACTGGTGTTTTGATAATTGTCTTCTGCTCAACCCTGAAAAGACAAAGCTCATGATCTTTGGCAGCCGCCCGATGATCCGTAGGCTATCTGATTTTAAGCTTTCGCTACTCGGAAAGGAACTCTTGCCGTCAGAGTCCATTAAAGATCTTGGTGTAACATTCGACCCCACTCTGTCATTTGACAACCACATTTTAGCGACAGTTTCATCCTGTATGAGTAAATTAGCCCAGATTAATCGAGCAAAGCACGCATTTAACTCCGGCCTATTAGTGACTATCATCAACGCGCTCGTTTTCAGTAAGTTGTACTATTGCTCTACTGTATGGTCCAGTACCACTGCTTGTTATGTGCAAAAACTTCACCTCGCTCAGAACTTCGCTGCTCGGATAATTAGTGGTACATATAAATTTGAGCATATAATTCCATCACTCAAGAATTTGAGGTGGCTTCCCGTAAAAAAGTAGCTTTACCTCCGAGACGCTGTTTTCGCTTTTAAGTGCATGACGGGCTGCGCCCCGACCTATCTGACATCACAATTTGTCAAAAGGCAACAAATATCATGAAGCAGAACCACAAGAAACTCACAACAACTGAATATTCCCCTGTGCAAAACCACTGCTGGTCAGAGATCTTTTTATTACAGAATAGTAAAACTATGGAACTCGTTAGACAAAGACTTAAAACTATGCGAGAGTCATGCAAATTTTAAGAAAACTCTGAAGACAAAGCTTCTCAGCGAGTTCTGAAATTAAATTTTTCTTATTTCTTTCATTTTTCTTTCTTTCTATTTTTTTTTATTACACCGAGTGTACTTCATACATACCATATAACTAGTGTACTTTGTACCTATCTCACCTCATGTATTATATTGTTCACTGAAAAACCCTTTAAGGAGTGTACAAAAAAATTTTATCTTATCGTATCTTATCTAACCTCGTTAACACGGTCACCAACGGGCCATGAAAATTTGGCCCTATTAACGGAGTAGGGTCAAACCTCATGACTGGTGTAAACAGATATATCACAGTTGCACTTCTAAACAATTGTTCTTTAATAAGTATCCGGAATGCAGATATAATTTTTTTAAAAATTGAAACTTGCATCCATGTGTAAAATATTAATAGTGGAAAGATGAACATAAGTGGTTCGAGTGGCCGTATTAACGGGGTAAATTTTTAGAGGATTATACAGGTTGAGATTTCAGAATGTAGGGTCGTTAGCCGTATTAACGTTTTTTCTTATAAGAAAATGTATGGGCATTCCACCGGGACAAAAAAAAATCGAGGTGAACGTATTAACGAGTTGACCGGCCGTAAGGCGGGGTTCCAGTGTAACGAACTATCTTACAGCTGTATGCATTATTGTGCTTTCAGCTCAAAACCAGTGTGGACCAGCAGATAAAAGCCAAAGATGAAGAAATCGCCAAGAAAATGGGCATTTCCGCTGATGCTCCTGGTCCGCCAAAAAGCCCGAAACCCAAAGGAAAAAAAGGAAAATAGAATTGTGGTTTTCATCTTCAAAATGAGAAATGTAACATATCTGTAGTTATATGAACATTATTTTATCACTGATTTGTAACATAGAGTGATAGACAAGCCTTGTTTTTTCTTTGATGTGTCACTAAAGTACTCTGTAAATTGCTTGTAACATATTAAATCATTCTATTTAATTTATACGTACTCGAACTAAAACGCATGGTGTTACAGAGTTGTAGTTCAAGTGGTTTCGTGAAGTAAAATTGACTTAAATAGGGGCTTCCACATATCGGGAAATGGTCAGGGGGAAGAGAAAGGAAGAGCCAGAGAAAATTTAGCCTATGAACAGGGAAGTGTCGAGAAGGAACTGGCTGACAGTGAAGTAGCTAAGGGGGGAATGGGGTGGGGGCTGTGGCTTTGAGGCGTTGGCTCCTCCTCCTCCTCCTCTTCTCTCTCTTCTGTCCTATTTCTTGCCGCTTTCTCTTCGCCCCATCCTCGACTAGACAGCCTGTTCACAGGCGAGAGGAAATTGAAATTGTAACACTGCGGAATCAAAACATTTCGGGTCATTTGTGATCACAGAAGGTGAAGACTGATCAGTCTAAAATGAATGGGTGGAAAGCACGCCTGTAAGGCCGATACTCTATCTGACATTTCATATTTATTTAGTCTGGGAAATTTTATTCTTGTTAAGGAAAAGTCAGGGAACAGTTAAAGAATTTTAAAAAGTGATTTCTGCGGCAACCATGTTACACAGTAACTACAAAGTGTTTACTCTCTGTGCTTTTCAGGGGCACCCAACGGATCGTTTCGGTAAATTATCTGTTCGGAAGGCCTTTAATCCCCCCTGATTTTCTGAAGAGAATTGTCACCTCGAACTTTCGTAATATAAGAAATTTGGTGTCTGTTGTTTTCAGATTGTTTAAAATGTCTTTCTGGGTACCGAAAAAAGGTCAGCTATCATTTTCGGAAAGGCCATAAGACCTAATGTTTTCGGGAAATGGACAAAAAAGCCCTAATAAATTCGAGAATACTCAAGTTCCCCTAGAATAACCGAAGAGATAATTTTTTTTGGCGCAACCTAAAATAAACCTACAGAGCTTTAAAAGCACTCCAGATAGCCTAAAACAGCGTTCAAAAGCATTCGAGAGAAAACGGTCGTTGGGTGCCCCTGGCTTTTCAGCAGCCGCAAAATATGGCAGTCAACGAAATAGGATCATTGTCGAGTCCCTTGATGATTGGATAGTCGAATGTCACGTATTGCACGTAGTCCACGCGCAGTACACGTGGACTAATGCTTGTCACCGCCCAATGCAAAGTTCATAAGCACACTCTCGGTTGCGGCGATCTGGACACTAGTAAGGCCTGAAGTCGAAAATGATGATGAAGATGCCCTCACAAACTCAACGGTACATTGTCAGTATTGTATCAAACGAAGATCACGTTACAGTTCTGCTATCTCTGGTCGATATGTTTTTGACAGAATTAAGATGGGCAAGCCTTGCTTCGAAAATGATTTCTCAAACTGGGGGCATGGAACATCAATACTGAAATGACGTCCATGATAAAGAATTCTATCGATTCGAAAGTACTGCAGTAGACCCATATCTTTAGGAAACTCGGTTATTATTGAGAAATTCTCTGAATGTACTGATTGAAGTTTGACTATTCAATTTTTGGACTTTTGGACTTCAGTCTTTCGTTACCAGTTCCGGTCAAACAGGCTTGGGTGCTCAACCAGAAAATGATTTTAAAAAGACACTGAAAAGCTATTTTGTGTGATTTTCGCTTTTGGATGTCATCTTCGTTTTAAAATATACAACAGTAAGCGTTTTTGACACGATGTTTTTGTTCGAAGCATGAACGCTACAGAACATTAAAATATTCCTTGAAATAAAGGCTTGAGTCTAGTTGATGAATATTTCTGCTCAGAGTGACCCATTTGATTGACGTGTGTCGACTTATCAATTAAATAATGGAATGAACGAAAGTTCACCTGTCAATCACTTGTCAGCTATCGACATCAAACTTTATGGAAAAAATTTGCCTGAGGTGAGTCTCGCAAGCCGTTTGCAGAACACCGGTAAGTTTGCTTTTCCTGTGCTCACTCTATCTTCCTCTATGTTAAATTCGGTTTTTTGTGTTTTTGGTTCAAGTTATTTCTCTTTATGAGAAACGGTTTAAAGCGATGATGCGTTGAAAGGACGACTAATATACCAGAGTTCACTGACATCGCATTCTTAAGCTAAAATGATAACCATATTGATCGTTCATCTTTTCGTATTAAAAACAACCTTACTGCCTCTTGGAAACCTTTTCCGGGTGGTGCAGCTCGTGAATGGATTGTGTAAACCTCTTATCAGCTGATTATAAACTCTGGCTAACTCCAAACAAACTTCTTGAGTTGAGACACATCAGACATTTCGAGAGTCATGCGACTAAACACGAGAGTCACGCAATAATCACTTTCGCATCTCACTCGGGAGCCTCTTGTGTTCGCGGAAAGAAAATGAATGCTACCTATGCTACTGCTACCAAAGTCATTCCTTCTTGAAGAGAATCATGCTAAACCACCTAATCCGCGTAGGGCTTGAACCTGGAGACTGGATATTGGCCAAGTTCTTTTTCTGCGTGTTTATGGACCGAGACGGAGTCGAGGTCCATAAACACGCAAAAAAAGAACGAGGCCAATATGCAGCCATCTTGACCGAAAAACCTTTGTCACTAAAGGATTTATATGGATAAACAACGCTATTTTCTTGCGGGACACAGCGGGTAGTCACGAGCGGGCAAGATAGCGCGATCTTGCCCGGTCGGGTAGCCAATCACAGCGCAGGATTTGGTTTATCTTGCAGGCTCACGGAATTAGCCATATAATAAATGAAGTAATAATTAGAAGCCGCTAGTGCGCTCACCTACAATTCGATGCGAATCATCTCTATTTTTCTTCCGTTAGTCTTATGGTGAACTAAAATCTCCAGCAAAACAAAGAAAACAATTCTTATTGGAGGAGGACCAGCAGCGTATAACTCAAGGTCCTCAAGAGTAACATCCTGAATCGTGAAGACCTCACATTTGTGCCGGGTGGATTGAAAGGTCGGGCAATTGTCACTGACTATGAATACTAGCAGCGTGCATCTAAGAGACTTAGACAATTGGGTTTCGGTTTACCCTGGCAATAGCGATTTAAGGTCTGACTACACGAAGGATCCTTCACACAGTAAAAGATTGCATGTTGAAGATGGTGGATCAAGTTGTGGGGAGGATAGAACTAGAAGCCACGCCACCAATTTTTCATCAAAAATATGTTGTTCAATAATTTCACCTCTACAAAGTCAATCGATTTTTGACAAGATCCAACACCGGATTTCAGCAAAAAATAATTTGTTGGCTTCGGAAAAAGAACTGAATGATCCACCTTTTGGAGAACAATGGAATTTCAATGGAACAGAACTCGGTTCGTTGGATTCGACGTCAGTGACAGAAACAGATCTTTCTGAAACCCAAAATGGCAAGAACTCTTTACACCTGATAAGTGAACTTTGCGACCGGCTTGCTGCAAGTGATTCCGCTGAAAAGGGTAAACACTACAAAGCTACTCAGACAGTGATGATGGACACGCCCAATGACTCAGCTTCGCAAAGACTAAACTACGACAACCAAACGTATTTTTCTTATGCCACACCTCACAGCCAAACCAACATAGAAGTTCCTGCACGTGTAAAGGAGATCTCAACAGCGCTTGTGGAAAGTCCATACGGGAGTTATTCCTTTACGCTAAGTGATTCCCATATGTTAATGCCGAGCCATAATAATGATGCAATTGGAAACGGTTACGAAGATTTTTTAACTCAATGTCATGAACCTTGCGGCACATGTGAACCAGCTGGTGCTGTTTCTTGCCTGGAACACATGATCGAGAGGATTACACCTCCCCTTTCGTGTGCCACGCCTGTGGATGAGAGTTATAAACCTAGTGAGCGGGACACACAGAGTTCAAACGGGCTGACAAACTCCATTTCAGGTAGGTGAGTGGCTGGTTGGGTAATTGACTAACTGACTGACTGATTGATTGACTGACTGACTGACTGACCGAATGTGATTGGTCTTGACTTCAGCCGGTAAAGCGTGTGAGTTTCTTTACTGGCTCTCTTTGTTTCCTATCCAAAGGGCCTATAACAAGGGAAAGAATTTTAAGCACACATACGGTCTTGTAGCTCTACGCCAAAAAACGAGTCCTTTTTGCCCGGGTCACCGGGGTGTACTCCCATATAAAGGCCCTGTCCCTGTTCACAATCCCAACATTCCATGCGGTGCCACTTTTAAAAGCAATGTCCCGGATTAACGGCGCCATATTGATTCACAAAGGAAATTATTTATCGCCTGATCAAGCAAAGAAAACAGATATTTTTCTCGCTTGAAATGGAAAATAAAGCGCAACAACCCGCTCAAGGTAAACAATTAATTAAAAAATTCATATCATCCGGTCTGTTTTTCAGTAAAGAATCTTTTTCAAAATTTTCAGGAGCAATTTCTTCAACCCCGACACCGCAGACTTCGTCAAGTTCCTCGGGATCGAGCCAAAATTCACCCGGCAAATACTCAGAACTTTTAGCTGTTATCGAGGAATTAGGAAAAGATATTCGTCCAACATATGCTGGAAGTAAAAACGCCGCGGAGCGATTGAAAAAAGGTAAGCTAAGCATAAGCTGTGTATTGATAAGAACCGTTCAGTAGAATATTCTTCAATCGCAGCCGTGTTTGAGGCTACTGACGTCTATATCATCATGATTTTTCACTGACCCATGTTTTTCATATTCTTCCTTGACATTTTGGCTGATGAATATCAGGTAGAGTTAAATTAATATTTTAAAGCTTAAATCTGTAATAATAATTTATGAATCCTTGACTCTTAAATGAGAAGTAAAATGAGTAGTAGTTATCCTGATTCTTCTTCATAAGGCTGGGGTTGATGTAAAGAGTGGTTTCCATATGATCATAGACGAATTCAGAGGACCACAGATCAAACATTTTTGCACAAGGTATATGAGCCAAATGGTTCATCAGGCCAGTGCTTATCTCCAGTTTCAATAGAATGAAGTGACTAGGAGTATTTTTACTCCCCACTGGATGGGATGCTAGTCCATCGCAGGGTTACCCCGGTATTCACTTATACACCTGGGTGGAGAGACGTACTGTGAGAGTAAAGTGTCTTGCCCAAGAACACATTACATTATCCCTGGCCAGGGCTTGAACCTGGACCACACGATCCAGAGGCGAGCGCACTAACCATGAGGCTACCATGCCTCCAAACAGATGCAAGGAGTAACTATTTTCTTTCCGTGTATTTTCATGTAGGTATAATGCATGCCAGGGTATTGGTAAGAGAATGCCTTGTTGAAACTGACAGATGTGCCAGGCAGTAACTCACCAGTGGATGAGAGCTATTGTCAAGAAGTTTAATAAGATCCATCCAGCACTTCTATAAAGCTGCTTAATTATCTACCTAGTCAAACCAGTCAGACAATGTGCCTTGTGAAGGATGTCACAGGAAAAGATAAAACTGAACTGCTAGTTTTTAGCGTGGATGCGTCAGAAGCATGGGAACCGTGAAGCCCCAGGGAGTTAGTCAGAGCTGATAAAAAATTGTTTAACATTATAATTTGTAAGAATGCCATTAATTTTATTGCTTGACTGCCCAGCTGGTGGAAGCAACTGCTCAAACCTCTGTCAGGTATTTATAAATGGTTGCAGTTGATATGCAGCTTTTGGCGGTGAGAATAACTTGAAAAGCAGAAGTAATGACACAAGTAGCCTGTAGTTTCCAAGGAATATCTATATATTGAAGGGAAATTTTAAATCTATATTATCAGTTTGCAAGAAACTTTGCTTGGCCTAGAGCACATCCAGCTTGCTCCTCTCACAGATTCTTTTTCTACCCAATACCCAATAGGCCATTTCCGAGTTACCTTGTGGCTCTGTTTGAAAATGAGTCCTTGTGCAAAACCTTTCACATGAAAAGGAGTTTGATTTCCATAAAAATGATTCTGTAGGGGGAACACATTTTCATATGAAGGGTTTTGCATGAAGAGTTGTTTTGACACAGAAGCATATTGCAACTCGGAACAGGCCTATTCATAACCTGTCCACAGACTTCTTGCCAATGTGATATCAACTTATGTTGAAAGTAGTATTAATCCTGGCCATGTCGTAAATACATTGTTTTGTTTCTTCTTTTAAAAGGTTGTATATTTTATATTTGGAAGTTATAACCAGCTTTGATATATGGTGTATTTATTTTAAATTCAAATCATTGTACTGCAGTTGTAAAATAAAAACGTCTTTTAATCCAAGTTGAGAGACATTAATTTGTGGCATTGAAGTGAAAGGTTAGACAGACAGTATATACAGATATCCATAAATTGTAGTTATGCAATGCATTCGAGTGGTATACCATGGAATATCCCACAAGTAACTTGTATTTTCTTGGTCTACGCAAGAGCCTTTACGTGAGTGTGTATACCAAGAAAATACAAGTGACAAGTGGGACATCCCATGGTATACCATGAGAGAGCGTTGCATAACTATTTTATACTATGCCATAGAAAATACAATGGCCAACACAATCAATCCAACATGCATGCAGCTCACGTTGGGAAGGTTGGACGTGATACTGATGAGTATACAACGGCCTTCCCATATTCTAATTTGCTGTATTTTCGATGGCATGGTATAAAAGAAGGATATTATAACATTCTTGTGAAGACATGTTTTGGCTTATTTCTAGGAATGTTACACATTTCATGATATTTTACTCCTGAACCAAAATCTGGTTTCACAATATTCCGTATATTGATTCTCAGTGTAATCTTCTTCTTCTCTGAAAATGTCCCAAACATTTTTTCTGTTGTTTTGCTGGACTTCAATAGATGCCCATTATTTTATGTTGCATTTGCATGTACTACTTTGTACTGAATTGTAATGACCATTGTGCCTGGGTTAACTTGCAATGAATAAGCAGTTAATTATTGTCTACGTACATGACTGCCTTATTCTCTGTCTTTAAAATTAATGGCCGGTTCCACACTCTAGAAGGTTTTGTTCTGCCAATTAGAAAACATTCTCTTGATCTGCTAATCCATTCCCAGATTCTGTTCTTAAACACCAAATGGCACTGTGTTTGCCTTCAACTTCCTGCACTTGGTTTTTCATCATCTTCTTCAACTGAATCAGATGGTCCATCATCCATATTTTGCAAGCCTTCAGCAACAGCTTGCTCTCGTTTCCTTCTTTTCCTTGCATAACTTGCTTTTCTTTTCTTGATCTTGGCAATTGCTTGACCAGCAGCACTCTCTTTTCCATTGTAAAGAAAATCAAGTTTCTGTTTTAGGAGTTCTCTAGCAATCACTCTATTTCTTGCAAGGGACCGACTCTCATGGCACTTAAAATGGAAAATTAATAGTCATTAACTAATGATTGCAAACTCTAAACAAAACAGGCTGAAAATGTTCCGGATCATGTGTCCTAAAGGTATTTGTGGTTGAGTGTCGATTGATACCCTTTATTGAGATCCTCAAATGACATCTCGATCGACACTTAATCGACACTCAATCGACATCTTGATTGACACTCAGTCAACACTAGATTGATACTCCATCAACATCTTGATTGACACTCGTTAAAGTGCCTATGAAGTAAAAAATAATTGCTGCTTCTTTGAAAGGCTTATCAAAGTAAAGAAGAATGGTGTTTCCCTTTTTAGAATATCTTTTTTTGTTCTAGAGATATTTACGGTTTTGTATTATGCAAATGAGGAAAGTGATGATGTCATAGGTGGTTCCACTTGAACAGTAAAACACTGAATCAAGAATATCTCTAGAAATATTGGAGCAGTGTTCTTCAAACTTGGCACCACAAATGTGCATCACAAAAGAAACAGAATGACACCTTCTGTGTTGTTGCCATGGCAACAATTTTGGCTCCAGTCTCTTTCTGTGAAAAACCAAATATGCCAATTTGCAACCCTTCGAAAAGGGACAGAGGGTTTTGCTGAGAACATGCACGATTCTCATATTGTCTTAACTCTCCCTATTAGATTGTTGGGAGTGGATGATCCTTGTTTAAGATAAAATCTGGTAATGTTAGTTTTAATTAAAACAGGACCAGCAGCATAACTGTTGTCATGGCGACAGCACAACGGGTGTCATTTTGTTTCTTTCATGATGTACATTTCTGGTGCCAAGTTTAAAGAACACTGCTTTAATATTTCTAGAGATATTCTTGATTGAGTGTTGAACTGTTTTAGTGGAACCACCTATGACGTCATCACTTATAATACAAAAGCATGAATATCTCTAAAACAGAAAAAGATATTCCAAAACGGAAAACGCCATTCTTCTTTACTTTAAAAAGCCTCTCAAATCAGCAGCAATTATTTTTTACTTCATAGGCACTTTAACACTTGATCGACAGTGAGTTGGTTGATGTTTGGGAGAGTGTCAACCAACTCATGTATTAATCGACACTCTATGGCGTGTCTGTGAAAATTAGGTGACTCTTGACCGACAGTCCACTGAGATGTCAATCATGTGTTGACCGAGTATCAATGGAGACATCGATCAAGTGTTGATTGAGATGTTGATCAAGTGTCGAATGAGGGTTGATCAAGGGTGTTGATCGATACTTGACCACAGATGCCTTTAGTATACATGATCCTACTTTCAAGGGTTTTTGAGAGTCCATAAAAAAGATATGGAAGCAGTAAAGTAAAGTTAGAATTCTACTTGGTGACTGGTTACCCAAAGCAACTCAGTTTTGTACTTAACTACATATAAAGAAATTAAAGTGTCATGTTCCTTAACTCCAGTTTCTGTACCATGAAGCAACTAAAGTATTTCTGGATGTTAGTTTGCCATGGCATTACAATGTCATAGTAATTCTTCTTGGACAATTCTGTCCAATGGGAAAGGTGCAATAAGGTTTACCCTATGTAAAGCACCAACCTGTGAGACAAGGCCAGACCACAACAACGGGAACTATGTGCCCTACTCTTTTTGACAAGTGTGGGTTCTTTAATGCCCCCTGCTAACCATGTAACACTGAAGATGCAGGAGACGGGGCCTATGGTTTATAGTTCTTGTCTGAGAAGACTTGAATGTCTGACCATTTGCAGATGTAATTACCTTCCCCACCTCTCCACCATTTATTGCCAGTACCCATTTATTGAAACAACTGGATGGAGAGACTGAGGGTAAATGAACTGGATCACTGTTGCTTCGACAGTCTGTTCTTAGACGTAATGAAGTTGAAAGCCTGGGCAAGGTAACTTTACATTGACAGGCACCTGATCATTTCATGTTCAATGTTCCTGTTTTTTTGTTTTAATTATATTCATTGATCCTACTTTTCGTAATCCTCGCAATTAATTTAAATTGTTCATAATGTTCCAACAGAAACCCTAGTAAAAGGCCTTCATCCTTCCTCTTGAACCTTTGCTCCAAACTCAACCCCACCCCTGGCCTCCTCTACAGAGTCTACATAAAAATCGCCCATT
Source organism: Orbicella faveolata (assembly GCF_042242905.1). NCBI lineage: Eukaryota > Metazoa > Cnidaria > Anthozoa > Scleractinia > Merulinidae > Orbicella > Orbicella faveolata. Next base: position 26,327,468 of record NW_028301577.1, on the reverse strand, counting down.
AACCATTAAATATCATGCAGTTAACCCCTGAGAGGTATTTCGTCTCACAAGTAAGCTCATTTCAGAAAGCTTCATTTTAAGAAAGCACTTCCGAAGTTACCTTAATCACGATACCAGTGGGTTTATGAATGAGTTGAACACAGTTGCTGCTTTTGTTGACTTTCTGTCCGCCTGGTCCCCAGCCTCTAATGAAATTCTCTTCCATGTCGTCTTCGTTAAGATACACCTCGTGGTACAACCGAACGAAATCAACTGCAGCTAGCGCTCGCTGCGATCTCGAGCTAAACAAGGAGCTAGTCATCACAAAATGCCCATTTCTAGGTAATAAAGATGGCGCGATTGTGTTTAGACCATTCCACAAGCGTGCAGCTAAAGGAAACATCTCATTCTATATTGTACATTACGGAAATTCAACAAAAAATCGCTCTAGATCGGCAAAGATCGTCGGCCATTTTGGAGTGTGTTTTTTTCGCGGGAACGCGGGAGATTCAACTTGGTCAGCTGTCAGCTGTAATCTTATGTAGCATGCGCATTCCTCTCTGCAAAACATCGAGATGGCTGCCGTCTGCAAGAGGTTTGAGTCATCAATGATTTGCTTTCTAAGCGAAGTCTTATGGTCGAGTGATGTATATTATTTTGCAATAGGCCCACAAAAAACTCTAGAGTGCGTGAAAAGGCCTATTTCAAAGGTAAACGGGGACAGTGGGGAGGATGTGTTGGCCAGACTGACCCAGTGTCATCTTCCCAAACAAGGAAAGACTACCGTAAGGATTCGTAGAGTAGATTCTCTAGTTTTAGGATACTTTCTACTCTAGATCAAAGTCCAGTTTGCACCAGAACACAGAACTGCATTTTTCAGGTGAGGTCATACAGGAGGAATCGAACGTTTTCAGAATCCTGTTAGCTTATAATTATCGACGTCATTTCATGAACACGTAGTAGGTTTACGTCAATAATGGGTTCGTCTCCTTTTGCTATGCGGAAAGACAGGATCGTCTTTGTCTGAGAAGAGTCGCTGAAGGTTTGCGATGTTAAGCTTATTTCTCGCCGAGTTTCTCGATTATCTTTAAACTAAATCAAGCGTTGAAAAGAAGTTCAGTGAAAGGAACTGACTTGCCGTGGAAGACAGTTTAAAGGATCCGAGTTGTGGTTTACATTTAATTTTGAAACAGTGGAGTAGTACTTCAAGCATTGAAGTCTAGCAGTCTTCCAAAAACAGTTTGGAAATTTTTGCAAAGAAATTGGATTCACCAGCTGATAAGCCAAAGTAGAAAGCCCTTACGACGAAGAGCAACAAGCAGGGCCAGAAAAATTGTGCAGTAAAAATTAATCATATTAATTTGGTTTTAACAAGGACTCTGGACATCAACAAAAATTAGAACTTCGACCCACTTATTCAGAAGTGGCCTTCAATGTGATGCAAAGTTCCAAGTTTAAAAATGATGTGTTAAAAAAAGAAGAGCAGTTACCGCAGCTGGATTCTGATGGGAGTGGATCCGTAGTCTCCTTACCATCATCTTTATCAGATGATGGCAGATACCCTAGGATTCAAGGTCAAGGTTTTCACTCTGAGGGTGCAGGTCTGCCAATAAGCGAGGTGGATTCAGCTGAAGAAATAGGTTTCCAGAAAGAAGCAGGCGGCAAATCTAATGATGTTGCAACTCGGCAAAATGTGGGAAAACTTCAGCAGAAATTGCATGCACAGCCAACTCAAAACACTTTAGATGAGATTATAAGTACATTGAAAAATCAGAATGATATGAAGAATCCATCAAGTCCTGGAATGTCCTTGCCTGTGTACAATGATTCACCTGTAGGAATCAAAACTTTCAATGGTACTATAGGATGGAATTCCTCTCCCTTACAAATGAGGTGAGTGGAGAGTTTTATCTCGACTATGTCAGTTGTACCACACTTTGCAGCTGACTCATTAAGTGCTGGTGGCTATTCTGAGCTGTGTTTTTCAATGTTAAGCTTTCGTTTGATATTTCACAATTCATCATCATAATATTATTATTTATTGGGTTTTTTACAATGCTTTGGTATGTGGTTCCATGAAATATCGATACCTCTGGCTCCTATGGAAGACTTCCCATCCCTTAGGGAATTCCAGTGAAGCTTCCTACTTTTCTGTGTAACTCTTGGCATTAGAACCTCACCCTTTCCCCTCCCCTAAGGATGTGTCTGAAAAAATGATCTTTCTTGGGGTGGGTATGGGAATTTGCTAGGACAGCACATTCCTATTGGTCAGTAAGATGGTCAAGTGCAAATCCTTTCAAAATATACTGTACTGAAGTAAAAGCTCAACAGATTTCTTTCCTTCACAATGTCAGTTTTCATCAGTTCATAGACGGTTCTAATGGTAGTAATTATACCCACTTTCAGTGCTATGTGCATAGGCGACATCTTTTGAGATGCCATCTTTCAACATGCTATGTAACCTGGTATATATCAAAAACTTCTTAATGGTGGAACTTGAATTTTAGTGATGAAATATGGATTTATTTGACATCAAGAAGTCATTCTGGGAGAAAAAAATTGACTGTTTTGAATGTTTACACTTTGTGATTATTAAAAGTGCTAGCAGCCAATTTCTACCAGAAGTCACTATTTAGAGCCAATCGACTACACTAAAATCATTTGAATTATCCGTAAATCAGGAAACAGGCAAAGTCCACAATCGTCTTCGCCCATTTGAGGTCAGTAATTATCATTTATTTGTCATTTGTTCTGCTAATGACTGGACAGTTTCAAAATGGTCTGTCAGCTATTAACTTAGCTTGTGGAAAGATGGCATGTCTAAAGATGTCTCCTATATACTTAACACTAGAAGTGGGTGTAATCTTCAGGGAGCTTTGCTTATACATTACAATATACTTTATTGCTCAAGTCTACTTTTTCTGGCGACAATGTAACTGTTTTGTAATTTCTAGTGGACATCAAAAGTTTAATGAGAAGCACAGTAGGCAACTCAAGGATATAACAAGTTATTTTGAAACTGAAGTAGAAAAAATCTGTGAACAACTCAGCAGTGTCGGAAGTAGCCTAAAAGCCCTTCAAGATGCTCTACCAGTAAGAATGCTTGAAGCAGCCAACCATAAATTAGAGGCTAGATGTAATGTTCTAGAACAAGTTTGTGAGCAGATGAAAAACAAATCAGCAAGGCTGGAACAAGCAAATCATGAACTTGACAGCAACTGCGGACAGCTAAGACAAATTAACCAGGATCTTGAGGCGCGCTGTCTATATCTGGAACAGGTAGCCAATGCCAACGAAAGTGAGAAATCTCATTTGCATGAAAATGTCAAAGATCTTGAAGCTAAAGTTCTGGTATTTGCTGAGAGTAGCGAGAAAGCTCTATCAGCTCGTAAACAGCTTGAAGAACTTAACCAGCAAACTGCAGCTAGAAACCAACAATTAGAAGAGTCAGTATCAGTTCTAGAACAAAGATACAAGTCTTGTGTTGGAGATAATCAGAAGCTAGAGGCACAGATTGCACAGTATCAAAAGGCTCTTGAGGAAAGCAAAAAGTAAGTTAGAGAGAGATTCGATTTTATTATTAGCATAGCGTCAATTTTATACAGAGTATTCTATTCTGATTTTTGGCATCGGCCCATCTTTAGAACATACATGTAGTTAGATTATTGTTTACTTGACTGAAAAACCAGCTTTGTAAACGGAGCTAAGATAGCAAAGTCATTTATTAGATGACTTTATATAGTAATTTCCTTTTGTTTGTTATGCTGTATACTGAACAAGTTAATGACTGGTCAAACAGGAAAACCAGTTAATCTTGTTTCCCTTGAGTCTTTGTCTCTAGGGCTGTGCTCTAGACGCAACCAGGTGCCATAGGTGACTAACTTTCGCCTTTGGGTGACTAGATAAAAAACTTACTTTTTTCATATAAGCTTACTGATTGCTGGGCACCAAAGATTTCATGGCTGTGAATTAATGAACCTTTGGGCTACTCGTAGTCTTTCTTAGACCACAGCCTGGATGTGACTCCCTCAGCTCAGCCTTGGAAAGCATCAAGATTCTGAAGAAACTGAATTAACTGTTTCCTTTGGGACAAGTTATTGATATTGTTAAAATATCGGTATTGAATCTTTGAAATTTGGATGAGTGTAGAATGTGAGGGATTACTGTCAGTTGGTATTTATTATTTTATTAAAATCAAAACAAATTGGTTAATTTGTAGGAGAATTGGAGATTTTGAAGAAGTTATGGCAACATCCAAAAGAGAAAAGGTAAGTCCTCTTAGTGTAAGTTGATATTTATCTTAGAGATTATTTTGTTTCTGGTTTTGAATTTCGGTCAACATGTTTGATTTTTATTCCCTTTGTCTGAAAATATGTTAAAGAATATGAGAAAGAGAAAAAATAAAAGTCAAACAACTTCCCTAGTTGGATGGTCGAAGCAATGTTTTTAAACTATTTCTTTTTGGATCGAGTACCTATGCAAGTCTAAATATTTTCTATTAATTGGCTAAATATTTATACATCAAGGAAACCTTAGCTGTGAAGCTTGAGTCACAGAACAAGGGAAACATTCAACTTAAACAGAAATATGATGAGTTGAAGGCCATGAGTATAGCGAAGGATGAGTTGATCGCCAGGCTGGAGAATGAGATGAGGGAACAGTTGGTATTTGTGGACAAAACAATCAAGGTAGTGTGTAGTAAACTTAAACTTAAGGGTCCATTAACCGATTTATGCGCGCGCTCGCGCGCATTGCTAAGGAGGTGAAATTTCACTTCCGGTTACTTATGTCAGCCTGAGCAAAGAAAATAAAAATAACTCAATAACTTCCAAATTCGCTCACATGTTAGATGTTTTTCTTTGTGTTTCACAAAATGCAAAGTAAAAAAAGTACAAGCGAAGACAAAATAAAAGAAAGACAGAAAAACAAGAGCAATAGAAAGAGAAAAACTAACTCTGTGTGGCTTTGTTTGATCTTACCGAAGTGTGCTGGTAGTGTCAATTGCGCACGCGCTGATAGGGTAACTTCCAATATAAATCGGGTGCACTTCCGGTTTCTTTAAATGCTAAAGGAAACACGGTTTTTCCTTAAATCCGGCCTTTTTTGGCGGATTTCGATTAAAGCCAACGTTGGAAACATAGCTATGTATTCCGTTTTCGAAATCATGCTTTTTTCAGAAAATTACGAAATTTTTTGATATTTTGAAATTCTCTCAAAATCTGACCTTTTGGAAATGAAACGAAATCTATGCATGGCGTATTGAGGATTTAAATTAAAAAATTTAACCAATGAAAAAAATTCCGATAAAGTAATTTGCCTGGGAGCCTTTGTGTTTTTTCAGTATTAGTCACATGACCATGGGCGTGGCCTGATGACGTCATCAGTAGTGTTGCTGATCATGAAAAAGTTAAAACTCATGAAAATAACTCTGAACTAACTGAAAATGACGAGGTTATATGAGAATAAATTTTCCCTAGCAACGGCTCGAAAAGATCGGTTAATGGGCCCTTAAGGTCATTTGTGTGGAGGCATGGTGGCCTCATGGTTAGTGCGCTCAATTCCAGAGCGGGTGGTCTAGGTTCGAGCCCTGGCTTGGGACATTCAATCAATCAATCAGTCTTTATTTATAGAGGGTAACACCTAATAGTTACACAACAAATAAACTTGTGGCCCTTTTAAATATACGGATATACCGGTACAATATACATTGTGTTTTGTACTTGGGCAAGACACTTCACGAAATCGGCCATAATGGACTAGCATCCCATCCAGGGGGAAGTAGAGAGTATTACTCCGGGTTGCTTCATGCTACAGAAACAGGGATAAGCTATGGCCTAATGGGCCTCTTGGCTCATATGCAGACTTTACCTTTTTAAGATAATTTGCACATGTTGACGCAGTTTCAGAATAGCCAACAAAAAAACAATGAGTCCAAAAATCATTCCTTAATAGTTATGCAGTCAGGTGTGGATCCATGCCATTTCCATCGTTTTTTTTTTTAAATTGGCCACATTTTTCGGAATGACTTGGAAAGCCAGGAAAGGGCACTTGAGGGAGAGCATGACCCCAGAGCCCTCCTCTCCCCAGAAGCTTGTGCCTTTGGCACTTGTTGTTTTGGAAATCAGTCACCATTTGCTCTTGATCCATGCCTTGCAAATATTCATAGCAGAAGATCATTCTGGTGACTCTACATTGCAAAAATAATTCTGGGTTACTTGCAGGAAAAGGCAGAAGCTGAAGGGAACAGTAAACGAGATAAGGAGCTCCTTCAAAGGGTGAGAATTTTCATCGCTAAGTTAGTGCACTAGCAGTTTTTTTGAACAGAGTATAGCATATGACCATCACCTCTGTATTACTACGTCTACTCATTCTTGCACTTTGTTAATAACTTAATAGCCAAACTATGTTTCAGACTTCGCTTCTATGGAAGATCAATATTAATTTTTATGAAACTTGACCTAAAATTTGACTTTTGATTGAATTAATGATCAGTGTTGCCCATGTTGTGCAAAGCATGTGAGATTTTGAGGTTGCCTTAATTCCTTGTTCGTGTCTTATGGATCGGGTCCCAGTTGTTTGAAAGATGGATAATGCTATCCACCAGATAAATCACTATCCAGTGGATAAGTGTTAACAAAACAAACCACGCTATCCGCTGGATAGTGATTTATCTGATGGATAGCATTATCCACCTTTCGAATATGATAACTTACATTGAAGGCTGAAATATAAACTCTAAGACTTCAACATTTTAAGAACAGAGTGCGCTTAGGCACAAATGTTTCTGAGTCATGACTAAGGCAACCAGAGGTCCAAATCTGGGTACAACCAGACTGAAAAACTGTTCCCTTCTTTGATGTGCAGCACTGTACGGTTTTAAAATCATGGGTGACAAATTGTAAAATGCTAACATATGAGCTTTCGAACTCATTGGTATGGAGTAGTAGGACTTCAAAACAAAAACATCAAATTCTGACTGTGATCTCCATGGTTTCAAAAAATTTTGGTAAGTCCCAAATGTCATGTGCATTACTACTATCAAGATTATTAGAATTACAGGCATGCTGCCTAGTATTAATTATAATACGTGTTGTTCTTACTATTTGTTTTTTTCACCAGATGTTGGTGGAATATGATGTGTTAGCCAGGGATCACCAGGATGCTAATGTGAGTTTTATTATTTTAGTTAGCTTTTGTCAGTAGTGACAAGTGTTATTTATTTATTTTTATTGTGACTGGAAAGAGAGGAGGCAAGGCAAAATGGTCATATAAATATATAGATTTAGGCTAGCCGAAAAGTGTAGCTCCTGGGCCAGGTTGTTCAGAGCTCGATTAAGCCAACCCAGGAAAAGGTAAAATTTTAATTTGAGTTTTGTAACTTTGCGATGAGGTTTTCTGTATATAGTTTGGCCTTCTGTTTTGAGTTTTAATAATCACCATATACACAAACCAAAGCAGCAAAAGACATTTGTATAGAAGAAAAAGTTATAATTCGGTTAACTTTTAATCCTGGGTTAGCGTTAACCGGCTTCCGAACAATCCTGCCCTGTTTTCAACAAGTTAACCTGACATGAGTCCGCGATCCAATCGAAAACCAGACCTTGGTCAGCGGTCAACTTCAAAAAACCATGTGACCTTGATGAGCTGTAAACTTGAGCCCGCGATATGGTCATGTGATACTGGTCAGCAGATACCTTGTTTTGACAGGTGTCAATTGATCATAACATGGATGTCCAATATCAAAGAAGTGCCTACTCAGTAAACCAAGGCTGCATGTCTCTGTCAACCTATTATTTGGAGTATCGCTGCCATGTTGTGTGACTCTGTCGTTGTCGCTGTCGCTGTCGTGCGTACGTGCCCATGAGCAATACTGCTAGCTGTGATAACCATGAGAAAATCAACTCATGGGTTTCCTTTTCTTTCCTATATGAGTATGGGGCTCCGCTTGGCAGGCTGCCGGAGCTCCACTATTAGGTGCTGGATTTGAAATCTGCTGGTCTCCTTGGTTTTGTTCTTGGTATTCCCAAGTTAATCTCCCGAGATCAGCCATGCCATGTAAATAAGCCAGCTGAGGAAAAAAAATACACCGTATCAAATGCCATTTAGCTCAAGTGCTAAGATAGTAGATAATTTTTGTTGATTTGTGACATATTGTTGATTTGTTTTTGCAGAAAGCTTCCAAGGCTATACATGATAAGCTTGAGTTGTCGCAAAGTGAAATGTCAAGCCTCAGAGAGTGAGCCTACAATGCATTAATGAGCCTATGATATAATTATATTTAAAGTAAAATTTCTTGTAAGGGAGGAAGTTATAAATAGAAAAATTTTATGGAGAAGGGGTCTTCTAGGCTAAAATATTTTTAAGTTTGTAGACAGATCTAGGGGTAAGCCTTCAAGAGGGAGGGTGTTACCTACAGGATCTTGCTGCCTCTGTAAAATCACAGATGATAGTCTTCCCTTTAATTCTTTTTTTCTGCAGGACCATTTCCAAACTTGTTTCCAGAAATAAAATGTTAGAACAGTCTGCAAAAGAAGATCTCATCCAAGATAATAGGTTAGTGTAGATCTGTATCTTCAATTTGCATGATCTTTTTGCTTCCAAGTACATTTTGAGCCAGTATTATGCATTAGCAGGGAATCTTACCAGCAGTAATATACAAAAAATACTGATGATGTGATAGAGCTGTTGTTGACAAATACATGATCTAAGGTTCTACCTCCTGGAGATGGCATTCCTGGAAATTTGAGCAAGGGTGTGTGGCACTCTATTCCAGACCAAAATATGTTAACTGACTCTTTTTCAGACCTGGCCCAAAGTTCATCATCTTAGTTTAGACTCACCCTCTATAATCAGTGCTCTATTTCACACACTCCTATATTTCTCAGGTTACCCATGAACTTCTTCTGTTTGAGTAAATGTTTGGCAATTGGCATCAAATGCATAATATTACCAGCAATCAAATTGCACATTTCAAGAGATAGATTACAGAAAACAGTTCCTTTTAAAAATCACCACCCAATGTGCGGTTACTGAAAATGCCAAAATGTACTTGGAGATCTATAAATTACAGACTGCGCCTTAAAAATAGGGAGGTTTTCACTCAACAGCATTGCAACCTGTTCGCATTAGCGTTGGTTTTCATTACTGGGCTAAGTGACTTGTGCCACTTTTCATCCAATCAGATGTACACTTGCCCACATTTTCCCATGCTTCACGTCAGCTACCTGTATTTACTTTGAGTTTTGATTGGTTCATTGGATTGTCTGTGTCCTGTGTGATTGGAAAAGTTGATTACTTTGGTTTTGGTTTTAGGGCACTGTAATGTTGTGGTGTTTAAAATTAATTTTGTGTACTGCCATGTATATGTATGTATGTGTTTTAAAGCTGATAACAATTGATCTTTATGATATACATTGTACTTTTGATAAAAACACAGCAGTACAGAACAGCCCACCAGTAAAAACAAGCCATTCACTGGTCGAAAAACATGGGACCAATCCACTCCAGTTAAAAAACAAGGTTACCAGCCTCAATATCAGTCTGTGCCTTGTAAGGTGGTGGAGTCTGGGAGAGACACTCTGAGCTCTGAGGTAGCAAGCTGTCAACAGCCTGACAGTACGCTAGCTGCACCCAGGAGGTGGTTGTCTTCTGCCGCACCAGGAGCACCAGATGTGACAAAAGCATTGACATCATCAGGAAGGAGACAGGATTTGTTAGCCAGTGGGTAAGTTGACCACAGAATGGCTAATGATCATGCAAGCGTGAGTGAGAAAATGTTAGTTTCTCCCCGTACCTCAAAGAAATTCAAAACACCTTTTTTACAGGAACCTTGTTAACGTGTATAAATTGAGGTTGGGTTGTCTGAAATTTACCCAAACTGGATATTTTGTATTTTCTCTTTTCATTTTTGATCTAGCTCTAAGGCATCACTCAGTCAATTTCAGTAGTGCCCATTGCCCTCCACCCCCAGCTAACCCCATGGCATTAGCTTTTTTCTTAAAAAAAAGAAAAAGAAAAAGAATACCAAATTCACTGGGTTGGGGACAAATAAGTGGGTCAAATGCTCTTGGGAAAGCAAAAAAAGAAGGTGAATGCCCTGCCCTCAGAAAATCATCTGGAAAATAGCACTGCTCAAAACTTCATAATTCATTATGAAAAGATGTCTACCAACATACTCAGTAACAACATGGATTTGTAATGTCTTTCATTGATTTCCTGGTCACATTAATGGCACGCCTCTGAAATTCCATATCGTGCATTTACAGAATTAATTCATCAGAAAAGTAGAACATAATTTAGTCTTAGTCTGGCCTTGGTTTGAAAACATGGTGTTCTTTTATCAAACAAATTAAACTTGTAAAAGAACGTAAACCCACAGATGGCTAAGACTAGTAAATGCTGGTAGTGATTTTGATGGCGTTGCTTTTATGAACAACTTGTCACAAGAAAGGGTTTTATTCAAAATTAAGGGGGGAGGATTTGGTGCGAATATGAGCGAAGTGTCCCAACTAATCAAACGTCATAGTAACAACAAGGATCATAGCTCATAGTAAGTGTGTTTCACTTTTCTCTGTTCAAGTGCTGCCAAGACCTCAACACCAGTCAGTCAAGGGAAATGGAACCAGGGAAAAACTCTTGAGACCAAGGGCAGCCCAGACCAGGGCCAACTAGGCACTTACAGCACACCAACAGGAATGGTTGTTAAGAAAACAGATCTCATGACCAGGTTAGGACATTTTGCCCCTTTATGTTTATCGTATAGGGGAAGGGGGTTCCCTGAAGAGATGCCCTGCTCTCTTTCGAGACCATTTTGTATATCAATGAAGTGGACCAAACTATCACTAATCAATTAATTTGGTATTTAATGGTGCTGCTGAGTCATTGGAATAAATCGCAGGACTCAAAAGCTATCAACATAAGGACAGTCATTGTGCTTTGTGTGAGGCTTGCGTGAGGCAATTAAGCCTTTTGGCAGTTCAGTTTGACTTAGGTAAGCTAAGCAAATCAAGAAAGATTCTAACGATATTACTTTTCATGCCCTTATAATCAAGACCTTATTAATTGTGTGAAATAAAAGCAGGTAGATAGCAAATACACAGCAAACTTTTCATTAATATCAGAAATGAGGTTACGTTAGAATATGGAAAATTTCTTGTTTTACAGAAAATTTCTGAGCCAGCTTGATCGATTCTTTTTACCCAGAAAGAGGAAAAACTTTTGGTTTGATTCCATAGAACAAGCGGTCCGAAATTATTTGTACAAATTATAGAACTGAGTAGATGGAAACCAAATCAACCATAAAGTTAGTTTATTTGAAAGAAGTCATTTGAAAAGCCGTTCGTTCTAAAGCCAATTACCTAAACAGTTGATTTTGTGTTTCAATTTGGAAGATATGTTGCGTTTGAAATGTTTTGACGTGTCTATAAGAAACACCGAGAATACGGCATAACAAAATCTCTGAATTTAATGATATTAAACATGAAATAAGTTCTACAGTCGCTAAGCGGAATAAATGTAAACAAGAGCTATTTTACGTTGCTGATTACCCCCCCTCCTCCCCCCCCCCGCCTAACCAACGAACCAAGGAAATCACAACTTCTAATGAACAACTTCTAGATCAAAATTGCTCTAACCTGGCTTCACCGCACCTGGCCTAGCCTCTAGTTAGGGCAGCTGCTGAGATAAGGATCTATAAAGGAGTGACAATCGAGAGGCTTGGTTAGCGCTTTATGGCAATACTCTAAACAACATGAAATAAAAGCCAAGCTCTACAATGAAGGGTTTATAATCAAAAGGACCCTGGCATCTGATATTTGATGAGTTTCAACCCCATTAAATCTCAGATGTCAAAATCCTGTCGATAAGTTTTTGGTTTTTTTCTGTGTTGTAGCAAATTCGAATCAGGTGTTTGGGATTCCCTTTATCTGGCATGCAACTGCTTCGTACCTCATGGTATGACGTAAGCCATGTTATGAGGTTTAGAAATGGACCTCAAATTCATTCACTCACTCACTCCATTCTGTTAGACAATAGAGGTTTTGCACGGCAGCCATGTTGCATGGCGGGAACAATAGATTCTTTTTCCTATGGGAAAAAATGTTCTTTCTGATGCAAAACATTTTCCTTGTTCCTGCCATGCAACATGGCTGCCGTGCAAAACCTCCATTGATCAAATGCGTTTCCCAGCACCTCCCCTCCTAGGTTTCAGTGCAAATAATATTGAGGGGGTAGGACAGGCGGAATTTCACAGAAACACATTACAGGGGGCAACCGAAGGAGGCCAACGAGAGCACTAAAAATAGATACATAATACCATGAGGTAGCTCAAAGGAGCCTTTGATTAATCTTGAAGGTTTGATGTCGTGTTCGAAGACAGCAAGTCTGGTGAGGAGATGATCCGTACACACACGGGAAGAACACGGCGCCTTTACGGCGAACCTGCACAAACAGAAGCGAGCTTTGTAACGGCAAACGATGACTCTGCTAGTGGTATTCGTGACTCAACGTTCAATGCAGTGCGAGACGGAAAAGATGGAAGGCTGTTGGCTGTAGATGACTGGGAGAGTAGTCGAACTGAACCGAAAAAATCGAAGCCAAAACAAAGTGGTTAGTCGTTTTTATATTGGTACTCATTATATTACAGCAGGAACCATCATTCAGTTCTGAGGTTCACTTAATTTTGAAAAGCAAATGTTAAAGAAAACATTTTTCGATTGAGAATTTGGCACGGCAAAGACAGACAGTCAGTGCCAAGCGCGGGAAAACATGTAACCAATGGTTCAATGCAAATAATACTAATAATAATAATAATAATAATAATAATAATAATAATAATAATAATAATAATAATAATAATAATGGCATTTCGGGCAGTATATCCACAGGGTGGCTCTTCGCCTGCCCGATGCTAACTAAATTTACAATTGTAAAAAGATTAAAAGATATCTAAGAATTTATATCTATATGTAAACGAGATAAAATTGTGTTTTAAGATATGCTAAAATAAATAGCGGGAAAAAGCTGACCGTGCCGGCCAAGTGCGGGAAAGCACGTAACCAGTGCCAAGCGCGGGAAAACATGTAACCAGTTCCAAGCGAGAGAAGTACGGTGAAACACGCGTTAGGTCACGGTTGATTTTGGTTTGCTTCTGATTGGTTTAAAAAGCAGCGTGTTAACTCTCATTGGATAGAGCGCGCACGTCTCTTTTTCAAGCAATTACAGAGTTAATCAAATGCGCCGCTAATATGACGCTTATACTGACTAAAAAAGAAACTTTTTTATTTTGGTAATATCCACAGCAATGTACAACGTCGCTGAGAAGGACTTCGGTGCTAAAGGTGGTCAGGTAATCCTACTAATGAAAGTTAAACTTTAAATTCTATTTGCATTTGGAACTGACCGCTGGCATTACGCTTTTGGCTTGAGTAAGTTTTGAGCCCGACAGGCCCACTGATCAGGTCTAGATAATGGCGAAATTCGAAGGTAAAATACAAATTCATTTTTTTACATGGTGTTTTCCTCGGGGTTGTCGTCCCCGTTGCTGAAGCCGTTTCGTATACCTTCCCTCCAAGACATCAAATTTCTCTACGACTTCACACAAAATCCGAAATATGCTGTGAAAATCCTCCACAAAAGGACAAATAATTTCTTGCTTACTGTTACTATAACTTTCCCTGCTCTCACATGATCGATGGAAGATTATTTTCCTTAACGATGCTACTTTGAAAATTGTACGGTCGAAGTGAAATTCAGACGGCTTAACAAACGCGGCTGGGTTTAGCAGGCCCTCAATGAGTTTTTAGAGTTAAGGGTTCCTGATTATATTGTGTGTGGAATTATTTTGTAGCCGGTCAACAAGAACAGGGAAGAGGAAACTGATCAACACGGTATCCTGCTCATGGAAAGGAAACTTTCAATACTCAATGAAGAAAGAAAATGGGTAAAGGAGCCTGATTGCGAGTGCTTTTTGTTAAGGAGCTACGTCACGGTTTGCACATCTTGAAAAGTTTAGCCCAAATTTTTGAAGTGCGAAGTTTGTAATCCGTGTCAATCTTCTCCATCCTTAACCATCCTTGTTTCTTTATTGTTTATTATTATATACCTCTTTAGTGTTTTTTATCTTAGTAAACTATTATTTTGAAATTGTGCTCCTTTTAGAAGTACAATACGTCATTATAATTTTTCCCCTCCACAGTACATGGTAAGATTGTTAACTTTTTGTGTCTCTGAGAAGTGAGCTTTAACAAGGAAAATAATGAGAAAATGTTTTCTGAAGTCACTGTTCAAATGGAGAGAACTTCAAGAGACGGTCAACAATTGATGAGGGCATTTGTTAACGAAAATTAAACTTTAGCAGTTCTTTTGACTTTGCACGATTTCTATTTTTTGTTACCTTACACCTCTTTTTTCCCCTTGCTATTGCAGCTTGAATCTACTCTGAGCCGAATTCCAAGTGGACAAAAAATGTCGAAACGGTCAAAAGAGGACAAGGTATTGAAGAAATTAAGTTCGTAATGACCAACTTCGTTCCCAGGGTCTCTCATCTTATCGCTCTCCCGGAGAGAGGAGGGCGGAAAAATCAGAGACCCTGGGAACGAGGTTGCGCAGTGACGATATGCCCGTCAGCCGGGAACACCCTTAAATGGACATTTTTGAAGATTTTGGTTTTAAAGCCCTATTCAAACTTCTTGGGAGTATTCTTTCTCTTTGGAAATGCCTATTAATCAAATCCCGGGTAAATTTGCTGTTTTCAGTCTATTTTGTTTAGAAATACCTTAAAAAACACCCTCTGACTCACAGGTAACCGTCTATGTGATATACGTCCGTGTAATCCCGGTTTTTCAAACCCGCCTGACCGCACGACACTTACACCAGTTCAAATCGCGGACCTCTTGGATTTCGTATTAAGATCTACGTACTTCCAGTACAACGGATCGATTTACGAACAACGAGACGGCGCAGCCATGGGGAGCCCTGTATCAGCGGTTATTGCTAATCTCTACATGGAGATATTTGAAGAACAAGCAATAGAGTCCGCACCTTGCAAGCCTAAGACCTGGAAACGCTACGTAGATGATACTTTCACCATCCTGGATCGGGACAGAGTTGACGAGTTCCTGCAACAGCTAAACAGTCAACAACCATCAATCCGTTTCACCGTGGAGATGGAGAATAACAGCAAGATCGCCTTTCTCGACACGTCAGTTTATAGAGAACCTGATGGCCGCCTTAACACCAGTGTCTACAGGAAGCCAACACATACTGATCAGTACCTAGCGTATGATTCACACCACCCTCAGTCAGTAAAGCGCGGCATTGTGAAGTGTCTGTACGACCGGGCTAAACGTCTCGTGACCAAACCATCAGTAATCGCTGGAGAGAAGAAACATCTGTCATCTGTACTTGTTTCTAACGGATATCCGTCCTCGTTTGTACAGAAGATCACAAAGGCACGAACAACCCAAAGAAGAGAGCCCGTCGCGGAATTTAAATCCACCGCCGTTTTACCTTATGTCCAAGGAGTTTCGGAGTCTCTCCGCCGCTGCCTAGAACAGCAAGGCATTCGCACCGTCTTCAAGTCCGACACGACACTTCGGTCACACTTAGTGCGACCAAAGGACACTGTCAACCCGGCTAAACAAGATGGTGTTGTCTACAGGATTCCCTGTGAGTGCGGCAAAGTCTACATTGGAGAAACAGGGAGATCTATGCAGGAGAGGATCAAAGAACACGACAGTGATATATGACTCGCCCGTACCCAGACCTCCGCCGTTTCTGAACACACCCACGAGACCGGCCACTATCCTATCTGGAATGAGGTCAAGTTTATTGATCGAGATCCTCACTGGTACACACGTAGGATCAAGGAAGCTATTCACATAAGACTTCACCCTAATAATATCAACAGGGATAGTGGAATTGAAATTCCTGAAGCATGGATGCCCACGATCAAAATACACAACAACAGGAGAACGGTACAGCAGCGGACCACTGAGGGAACAGCTACTCGTCGGAACAATGGAACAATAGGAGGATCGAAATGCACCAATCACAGCTGACCTTTGTGATGTAAATGATACCGTGCAAACAGTCGACCTTATCGCCTGAAGAAGACTAGCAGTAAGCAGTCGAAACGTCGCGATCTACATCTAAAGTGACTACATCGTGTGACAAACGATAATACATTTTATTATTGCATCTACCACGATGAACAACAACCACCTTTTCCTCGTCACGAAAATTGTTTCGAAAGTACGAGCATTCGAAAAATTGCGGATAAATTTGCTGCTAAATTTCTGCCAATGCGGAAAAAAATTATCCTAATAACGAGGCTCGAAAAATCGGGATTCCCTGATTCATTGTGTTCTGATGGCTGTCCTTCTTATGATAATGATAATGATAGTGATAGTGATAGTGATAGTGATAGTGATAGTGATAGTGATAGTGATAGTGATAGTGATAGTGATAGTGATAGTGATAGTGATAGTGATAGTGATAGTGATAGTGATAGTGATAGTGATAGTGATAGTGATAGTGATAGTGATAGTGATAGTGATAGTGATAGTGATAGTGATAGTGATAGTGATAGTGATAGTGATAGTGATAGTGATAGTGATAGTGATAGTGATAGTGATAGTGATAGTGATAGTGATAGTGATAGTGATAATGATAATGATAATGATATATCAAAATATTTTTTAGCGCGAAATCCTCTAATTGTCCATGGCGCTTTACATTAAAGGTTATTAAAAAGCTAAAAGAAAGGGGGTTGAAGGGGAAAAAAAATAATAGACAGGAATAGATTTAGTTAAAATTCTAAGATATTTAAACATACTTATCATCTAAAAATTTAAAGAGTTAAAAAGCTTGTTTAAAACTGTCAATTGAAGAACTAGATCTTAGTTCGAGTGCGATCGATATTCATAGTCCTGGTGCCGCCACAGCAAACGTTCTCTCGTCATAAGTCTTTAGTCTCGCTTTCGAGGTTGCCAGAACGTGTTGTTCTTCTACCCCCTCCCTCCCTCCCTCTCCCCCTTCTCCTCCCCTCTCTGCCCTGCACGGGTGTGTGTTACCTCTTGAGCTTCCGTGACTAATCGTTCAGATAAGGAACAACACTCAAAACCAGTATACACTCCTTTTTTATAGGAATGTTGTTTTTCTGGCCGAGGCTGAATATTATTATTTTTCTGCCGATTTTTGACTGAAAATACTACGATTATCAGTTGAGTAAGGTACGAGGGAAGTTTGGTTACGAAGTTTTAGCCTTAAAATTATGGTGTTGTTACGGGCAACTTGCCTCGTTTCCGTTGGTAACAATATCAACAGCCGTGCGTCGCCTGTCGCGTCTCCTACAATTTCGCGCGCTTTGCTGCCGATGACGTTAAAAGCCGACAAGTTGCCAATGGATACAGAGTCAGTTGCTCATGACAACAACACGATTTTTACGTTAAAACTTGGTGACCAAACTTTTGTCCCGCCTTACTCAACTGATAATCGTAGTATTCTTGTGAATCTTCTTAGATTGTAGCGTATGACATTTCTGTTTTCGAATGTATTTGGTGTCTGGATGGTGTTAAAGTAATTTTGGAGCCAGCCTGCTGGCATTAAGACCTGATATCACGCACATACTACGATTATCAGTTGAGTAAGGCGGGGCGAAAGTTTGGTCACCAAATTTTAACATAAAAATCGTCTTGTTGTCACGATCAACTGGCTCCGTATCCATTGGCAACTTGTCGGCCTTTGACGTCATTGGCAGCAAAGCGCGCGAAATCGTAACATATTAGAGTCCGCATCCAATGACACGCTTCATTTAACATCATGGAAAGTGTCCATCATTGCACCATGATAACAAAGACTCACACAGTCAAGTGTTTCAATTGCTAATTCTGTCATACTTTGTTGTGAAATGAAGTCATGAAGCTTGAATTATGATCGGAATATTTGTTTTACTGTGATGTATGATGAAAGGGACATTTAGATCGCACTATAAGCTCTTCCGTGCATTTCTGTGTCTGGAGTGTAGATGGCGCTGATAGCAAAGGAATTCTTTGTCAAAAATTAAATTATGACGCCCACTACGTGACCCTAAATGAAAGATGTGTTCCCTTCCTTCCCGTCTGTTTCTTATCTGTTCACATCCCTCCAGCTGGATTATGGAATAAATTACTCCATTTGTGATTTGGAAGTATGTAATGTTTAGAAAAAAAAAATCACTTCTGCAATAGACCAAAATTTAGCCTAAAAACAATAGACCTCAGTACGAGGCGCTGGGGAATAACTAGACAGTTTGTGGGGTTTATTCCCCAGAACCTCGTGCTGAGGTCTGTTGTGTTAGGCTGAATTTTAACATATCGAAATTGGCCTATTCTTCACCGCTGGACGGGCCTGTCAGCCGAATAGGAACACACACGAAGGTCGACAGGAATTTCGCGCAAATTTTTTATCTCAATTGAACAAAAGAACTCGCAAAACAATGCCCTACCGGAAGTCAAGGGCAAAGCATGGCTGTATTGGATAACTTGAAGAATAACCATTTGTGAACAGACGACGGTGCAAAAACGCTCTGGGGGTGATTCAAAACTTTAAAGCAGGGCCGAAATTTCCAGAATATTGTAGCAGTATTAAGGCGCATATTACATCCATATTTTGATAATGGTGTAGACTGTAGGGAACGCACGCTTTAGAAGCGAGCTGTCCTGCTATTTCTTAACTGTCTGCTTGATCTGAGCGAATGGTTAGGTGCGAGTGTCCCGCGAATGATCCCCGCGTCGCCCACGATACTCGCGGTGAGTCGCGCGCTATTGTTGCGTTCTCCGCTCAGGAATATTCAACCTGCCAACAGCGTGCGCAAAGTGGTTTCTGTGATAAATTGTACAATTTCGTCCCGTAACCTTCTGTTTCCCTTTTCCTCGCCAGGCATATCTTGAAAACCGGCTCCAAGAGGTGTTAAAGGACATTGGAGTGGTCAAGAATCACCTCAGAAAACGTACTCCGCTCTGAGACATTTACCGTTGCCGGAACGGTTTCTTCAGTTGTGTAATTTAAAATACTGTACGCTTCTTTCAGCATGTAGATGGAGCGACACTTCGTTATTTATTTCAATTTTTATTTCTTTATATTTTCGGAAGAATGTTTTGTATTCAGAACTTTCGAAAGAAGTTAAATCCTTATCCATATCAAACAGGGTTTAAATTTGAAGCTACAATTTCGTACCAGCTTATGGTTACAGTTGTGTTTAACTAAAAACTATGCTGATTTTTGTTTAATTTTTTTTTTTCTCGCGAATGAAGTTTTGACGAAAATTCCTGTCCTAGAAGGTTTCGATTGTAAGTTTGAACGTGTTGAAGTGTTTTTGGAATGCATCATTCAAGAACAACAGAGGGCCGCCACAAACACAAGTTTACAATGACGAGTAAAAGTTTCGACGATTTTGGCCAAACAAATTGTTATCTTCGATTGTTTTTCACAGTAAACTTATGATTACTTCAGTTTTGAGATAAGGAAAATAAACCGATATGAAATGGTCACTTTTATTGTCATTTCAGTATAAGATACTTTCAACGAAAGTAAACTGCTAGTTTAGAGTTGGGGCAGGCATGCGGCTGTGGGGGGTGGGGGGGGGGGGTTGTGGACAGGCAAGGGTAAGCGAACACAATCACGTGTTTCCCTTGTCTAACATGCTCTTTTAGCACCATTTGCTAATTTCTGTGTTTGTTTTAAATATATACACGTAGCGTCGGACGAGTGCGAGATACAATATACATACCCTAGTTTGCGTGGTTTTCCATTTCTATTTCTCATGTGAGCCGCGTGGCGGGGAAAACGAAGCGAAGAACCGGAGCTGAGCAAACTGCAATCACGGTGCCTCAGTGGCAGAAAGAAGGTTGTTAATTAAATGGAAACCCCTGGGACCAGTAGACATACATAATTGCTCTCTTATTCTTCTTTTTTCCCTAACATATTCTACCATTTTCACGGCGAAATGTGCGAATTCACTGATCAGGGATAAGTCTCAAGGCCGAGCGGTCATGTTATGAAGGAAAAAATCCCGGTACATAGCGGAGAAGGGTTTTTTGTACAATTTTAACCACCTAACATTGGTCACTGTTGTTTGGTCGCGGCTTGTCCTGTAAACCGAAAAGTTTTTGTGTTATTGAAATCTGTTTGATCGTTATTATAATGAAGACAATGAAAGACAGAACTTAAAAGTGACATTCATATCACGCTCTCACATGGTGGCATTGTTCAAACGTGTTGGAAAAAAATAATTTTAATAACGTGGCCAACAATTCTTGAATGTGTGAACATCTGCGAAACACAGCTGCCGCTTGAATAAAGAACGGAAGCTGAAAACTTGTTGGGAAGAATTTTCATCGGAAGCGCTACAATTTCCAACGCAGCCTGAAAATGTGGCCATCAAAATCGGCAAGATTACGCACAAAATCGAACAAAAGTCAAGGTTTCGAAAATCTCAATGTCAATCTTGTTCTTTTTTCTTGAGAATTATATTTCTGTTATGGGTATGGTCAAATCACACATCAAATTCTGCAAGTTTTTCGAGTACGTGAAATGGCACATCGCGCCCTGGAAATTGGCGGGAAATATCTGTCACGGGTTGCGATCATGACCTGGTTTGTGTAAGAGAATTTTATGTCTTTGAAGGTTTCGAATGTCAAGAGTAATGTTGTTTTTTTCTTGTTTCTAACAGAAGCATCTTAAAGATCTCAAGTTTTCCGTTAAAGTCTTGTAATTCATGTTTACACAGAATTAACAAAGGGCTTTTGTTCATTGATAATGATAAACTCGAGATAACAATCACTTGTAGATCAGAAGAGAGCGCGCAAATCATCTTGACCGTAAACAAGGTCCAATTGACAACCAGAGACCAATCTGTTTTAGAGACATGCTACTTTGATAAGAAACATAAACAGCTCTCAAACCCCTATAGAGCTGCAGGAATACGAGTTTTCTCGGGAAGTAGATCGTATTTTTCTGTAGGATCGAAGAGAGAAGCAGTCCATTGCATTGAAAGATCACGCAGTCCCATTGGTTGCATTTCGTGAGAGAGGTGTCACGAACTTGACGGATCTTGCGCATTACCTTCTGAGAACCAATCACTACCGAGATTCGAGACCACGTGAACCGAGCACATGAAACTGTTGTCAACCCAGCCGTGCGTCGAATTTGAATGGAGGACAACTAGTGAAGGTTAGTATTGGAACGTTTCATGGCTTTTTAATGCGAGAAATGGGGCAGCTTTGGTATAAGGCTCGAGCTGAAGTTACAAATAACCGAGGGATAAGTGTCCTGCTAGGTTTCATTGCAATATTTGTCGTCAAATCGCCCAGAATTGTTTGTGGAAGAAAATCAATCTTCAACCTCATGGTCGGATCTTGCCTAGTTGCTGAAATACTCATACATCCAAATTTTGTCACCAAGATTGTCTCTTGGCGATTAAATCATGGACTGAAGCGTAGAGTAGTTTTGAAGTTTGGAAGCTTTCGCCTGTTCTACTCAGTGTGCCTCCTGACAAGGGCCTTTGTTTATGGCAAACTAGAAGTTCGACTCAGCCCGCCATGTCTAATTCGTCACGTTTGTTGTGTCACTCCGTCAGAAATGAAGCAGAACCAGTTGTAGTCTGGCGCTTTTATGCGCTTCATTGTTGGTCACGAAATTAAATGTTTTAAGCTTTTCGTCGCTTCCATTCATTTTCTTTGGAGGTCTCATTTTTGACGTTTTGTTGAAGTTATCATTCGGTGGTGACAAACGTGACCGTGTTAACTCTACAAAACCCAAGCCGTTGTCGCTTCTAAATTGGGCTAATAAATAGTCAAAGATTATACACTTACCAGTATGTTGCGTTGCAGGGGTATTAAATCGACTTTATTTCCTCTTTTTTAAGCTTAAAGAAGGTTAAAGCTACGATGACGGGGCGAGCCAGGGGTAGAAGTCGTGGTCGAGGGCGAGGAGGCGCGGGCGGCGATGCCGCGCGAAGACCCGGGGAAGGAACACAGCAAAGCGCTCCTGAACAGGTTGCCCCGGTAGGACGTGGACGATCAAGAGGCCCTCCTCCGGCTCAAGCAGCAGCTCCTGCCCCCCAACAACAACAAAAACCGGCTGCACCTCCGACTGAAGCCATGGCAGCGATGAGTGTCCGGCAAGAACAGAGACCTCCGGTGGGTACAACTGGATCAGCAGAGCAGAGGCCTCCACGCCGTTCAAGAGACATACCAAGCGATCCTGCGACAAAGCCTGCGCACGTAGTTGACAAAAAGGGAGGCACTGGAAGAACTATTCAGTTGGTAACTAACCATTTTAGGTTGATGACCAAACCAAACTTCGCTGTGTACCAGTACGACGTCAGCTTCAATCCCGAGATTGAATCAAAACGGCTGCGCGTCGCTCTCCTCAAGAGTCAGAGTGCTGTCATTGGCCAAGTGCACGCCTTTGATGGGAGGATGTTGTTTCTTCCATTGCGGCTGGCAGATCAAGTGACAAAGCTCAATCTCGAAACGCGTAGCGGAAATGCTGTAGAGATGACCATCACGTTAACTAATGAAATCCCTAAAGATTCACCAAGCATGCTGCAGTTGTACAACATCATCTTTCGCAGGTTTGTCTTTTTCTTGTATTTATATTTATTTTCAGTGAGACTTGAATGATCACGGAAAATTTGTGCATGCACCGAGAAACAATCGCTTAAATGTGTCGTTTTCATCTTCCGGTCTTTGAAAACGTTTTGGGTCCATGAATTCCTGTCATATCCCTGGTAGTTTTTCACTTTCTTGCATGTGCACCATGCCATCGGCAGGTGGCAGTTCAAAGTTTGATTTCAGTGTTTGATACCTTTCTGAAAAATACCATAAAATTTTTCAAAAAGCAGGTTTCAGGGTGCAAGCATTACAATGTCCCTTGTTCATGGCATGAGCTGCACATGCCATGCAACAACGTTTCAAAACTAAAATTTGCATAATTATGTGGTAAAATATGGTAGAAGTACTAGTGTACATTGGTTTTTGAGAAAATGTGATAATTTTACTGGTAATGCCAAATCCTGTGACTTGATGCTTTTGTTTTTCTCAAAAACATACTGAAGTTGTGCTTGTTGTTCAAAGCTGCAGATAATTGTTAAACTTTCCTTTTTATAAATGGTTGCATTTTGCGATGCTCTCAATCATCTTAACAGACATCTCAGATTCAGCTTTTAAAGGTCACTTCTGAAGGTCAGGGCTTGCTGGTCTGAAGTTTCTCAGATTTGGTCACCAGCACAAGTTTTTGTGTCACTGAAACTTGTCAGCCCTTTGGGCTTCAAATGTTTCCACAAAAAGAGGCTGAAACTGCATGCAATGCGCCTTTTTCATGTAAAATAAAGTTAATCACCCTTTTCTAAATTAAGGTTACACAATACCGTCCTGGGTGCCCAGAAAGGAACCACATATGCAACATCATTTCAAGACGTTTATTTTAAGTTTGATAAATAATGGGCCAGAATATTAAAAAAGATCAAGAAAAGAACTCAACCTGATGTGCAAAGCTGAGAAGAAAATAAGAAATTATATATCTTTGCCCTGCCACAAAATGCACAAAGCAGCCAAAAAAATTGAATAGGGGGAATGAGTTAATATTGACTTCGGAGGACAAAACAAAACCAAACACAACAGAATTTGGATTCTTGTATTATAATGGCTAACATTTGTATTTTTCCTTTCTATTTTAAGTCCCAAAGTAGTAATGTCTCGGTGCTAGGAACGAAAACAAGACCTCAGAAGTTTGTAGATTTGTCCGCAACGTGCCATGACTACCTGTACTTTTTGAGTGCGCAAGTTTAAGATGGAAAACCCTCTTTCTGGGACCCCTAAAGTTCTATAAAAAATATGCTTGGCAAGTTGATTCTGATTGGTTTATTTGTCCTCAAGAACAATCGAGCAATAAGAACCAAACGGTTTTAACCCATTGACTCCCGAAGGATTTGCACGCGACCCACCCCTAAATTCTTGGACGATTTTTGGACATATCAGAGCAAGCATGAGCGCTAAAAATAAACCATATTCGCAGTAACCACACACACAAGATTAGGCTTCAAGACTTCATTGATTTTAAGTTGAATAAAGGAAGGGCCAAAATATTAAAAAATATCAACAAAAAGAAGTCAACTTGATGTTTAAAACTGATAAGAAAACAAGAAATTACGTTATTTCTTTGCTGCATGACAAAATGCCTGACAGAAGCCGAGAAAATTGAATATGCGAAAATGAGTTATTATTGACTTCGGAGAACAAATTGAAACCAAATACAACAGAATTTCCATTCTTGTACTATAACGGCTAACATTTGAGAAAACAACGGAAATTAAAGGTGCAAGGCACATGTAAAAACAAATTTGAAAGCAAGAAATCAAATAATTTCTTTGCTGCACGACGAAATATTACAGCGCTGCGAAAGAAAGAGTTGTAAGTCAAGAGATGATAAAAACGAGCTAATTATTTTGAGATCAATCATATTTCAACTGTGCTAAATTAGAACCCATTTAGTTCTTTTCTCGGCAGTTCTGTAACAGCTGAATAAGACTCAAAAAAATATATTTGAACAAAGTGAATAAACTAATCAAACAAACCGTGGAGGTCGCCGTAAATTAAATATGCAGAAATCCAGCTAGCTTGAAAGAAATGTGAAAGGAAGTTCACTGACAATAAATTTTCATTCAAACTGAGATGAAGAAACCTATTTAACGCAGACATGCTTCGCTGCACGACCACCTGTTCAAATTAATTCTTCGCGCTAAAGCGAAATCTCTGAGTTTCTCCCAACCACTTTTGCAGTCATTTTATTGGCCGTGGCTTTACCGATCATTCCAAAAGTTGAATTCAACTTTGAAGCAATAAAAGCATTACCATTTTGTTTCTTAAGTCCAGGAAGCTGCTTTTAAGTCCGTGATCTGTGTTCAAAACTCACTTGAAAGCACACCAATCGTCATGTTTTCGCAGCGG